>NW_027662194.1:22500-30000 GCF_963422515.1 Blennius ocellaris
CTGCAGGACGTCCAGGACGCCTCCCAGGACGTCCCCCGTGGCCAGGAGGTGGGCGGAGTCTCTCCAGCGCCCCGCCCTCAGCAGCGCCTCCTGCAGGCGGCGTGCGGCGGCCCTGGAGCCGGGCGTCGTCCACGACTCGTCCTGCGTGTTGGTGTGACTTTTAAGGTTCTGCGGATAAACTGGAGGAACGGCGGTTCTCCACCGGACTCACCTGCACATGAGTGACGGCAAACACACAGGTGGGCGGAGCCACGGCCAGGAGAAGCCCCTCCCCCCCCCGTCCACAGAATCTCCCCAGAGCTCCCAGCAGCACCGCGAGGGCGGAGCTAACGGCAGCGGCTCGCAACGGGACGTCCCGATAGGCCGCTGCGCTCAGAGGCCCGCCCCCCTCCTCGCAGAGCGGCAGGTCAGCTCGGCCAATCAGAGCACAGACCGCGCAGCGATATGCCGCCTGAAGCTCCGCCTCCCCACCCTCGTCACCGACTGGAGAGAAGAGCCAATCGGGATCTGCCGCCTGGAAGAGCCGCTCCACTGCGCCAATCACAGAGCAGCTCTCAGAGCCAATCAGCTCCTCCCGCAGCCGGGACAGAAGCTCTGTGATAGGAGGGAGAGAACGAGGGGGGCGGGGCGTGTCCGAGGGGGCGGGGCCAAGCTGCAGGTCCTGAAGTAAAGACGAAATGTCCATCTGAGGACAGAGACACGAGTTAGCATGTAGCAACAGTCATTAGCATTAGCCTGTAGCAACGGGATGAAGCAGAACGCCGAGTCGTGTCGGTCCAGTGACGAGTCACAGCGGTCCAGTGACGACGAGTCATGTCAGTCCAGTGACGATGAGTCACGACGGTCCAGTGACGATGAGTCATGTCAGTCCAGTGACAATGAGTCACGTCGGTCCAGTGACGATGAGTCATGTCAGTCCAGTGACAATGAGTCACGTCGGTCCAGTGACAATGAGTCACGTCGGTCCAGTGACGATGAGTCACGACGGTCCAGTGACGATGAGTCACGACGGTCCAGTGACGATGAGTCATTCATCCTGTCACGTTGGACCACAAAGCGTCCAGGTCCATCATGGAGGACGGCGAGGCGCCCGGCGTCGGGGTCAAAGGTCACCCCAATGGTGAAAATCACTCATTTATCCCCAGTATTTCCATGTGAACACATGAATATTTATCCAATCATCTATCTATATAGTCTGTCCTCTTGTCCTCTTGTCCTCCTGTCTCTACGTACTGATGTGACGACTGGGTTCATTCCTGCAGGATGAATAAAGTCTCATCTGGTCTGACCAACGCGTCAAAAACCCAGAAGAAGCCCGCCTGGCTGCATGTTTTATTAAAAAACCCTCATACTTTAAACTGAGCAGAACAAAACTCCACCGCGGAGGCTCTGGACGCCTGCAGCGCAGCGCCTCGTCCAGCAGGGGTCAGTGTGGAGCCACACGAGCCACACGGCGACGTTAAACGTCACGCTTCGCGACCCAGCGGGAACCGCAGCTTCTGCCGAGTGACGTCACAGAACGCTGACTCACCGTCCGTGTCGCTGCGCCGCTTTGTGCCAAAGTGACGCTCGTTCTTCTCCCAGTGTCTCTCAGCTCGTCTCGTCTCGCGCGGAGCGGAACCGCGCGGTGCGCCGCTGATTAGAGTCCGACCGGGAACCGCGCCGCGCGGCAAGGTTCCCTTCCGGCAGGCGCGAGGAAGCCGCTCACAGCGGTGCTTCCTAAGAGTCCCTCCTCGCTCCTTTCCTACCCACTTGTCCTTAACCCCGTGACGTCACCCACAGGGGTGTGAGAAGGCTTCCTGAAGGAGTTAGGAAGCTTCCTAAAGGTGTTAGGATGCTTCCTAAAGGAGTTAAGGAAAGGAGTTAGGAGGCTTTCTAAAGGAGTTAGGAAAGGTGTTAGGAGGCTTCCTGAAGGAGTTAGGAGGCTTCCTGAAGGAGTTAAGGAAAGGAGTTAGGAGGCTTTCTAAAGGAGTTAGGAAAGGTGTTAGGAGGCTTCCTGAAGGAGTTAGGAGGCTTCCTGAAGGAGTTAAGGAAAGGAGTTAGGAGGCTTCCTAAAGGATTAAGGAAAGGAGTTAGGAGGCTTCCTAAAGGAGTTAAGGAAAGGTGTTAGGATGCTTCCTAAAGGAGTTAAGGAAAGGAGCTAGGGGGGACAAAGTGGACCAGATGGGTTCAGGGGACAAAGTGGACCAGATGGGTTCAGGGGACAAAGTGGACCAGATGAAAGGACAAAGTGGACCAGATGGGTTCAGGGGACAAAGTGGACCAGATGGGTTCAGGGGACAAAGTGGACCAGATGGGTCCAGGGGACAAAGTGGACCAGATGGGTCCAGGGGACAAAGTGGACCAGATGGGTTCAGGGGACAAAGTGGACCTTTGGAACACATTTCAAGGACAAAAGACTCGACACTCATGATCAACATCTGGATTTTTAATGTAAATCACACTTTTCTATGTCAGACATGATTTGTCCACTCAGGAGTGTGTATATAAATATATATGTATATGTATGTATACACACACACACACACATATATATACATATATACTTGTACTTGTCTTAAAAAATGAGGGTCCATGTACTCAGACTCGCTGAGACGATCCTCTGGTTGCCACGGTAACCAGTCACATGGCGCCACAGTTCAGTTTGTCACGAGGGGGCGGGGCCTAGCGGCGGCGGTACAAGACGTCCCAGCTGTCCCTCCACCTCAGCGCTCGCAGCTGATTGGCCGACAGCTCCGGGCGGCCGTACGTCAGGGGACAGAAGGTGTGGTAGGCCCAGAAGACGGCGAGGAAGACGGAGGCCACGCCCACACCGAGGACACGGCGGTGTGTCCCACTGCTGCACACACACACACACACACGCACACACACACACACACACACACACACACACACACACACACAGATTGACTTTGTTTGACTCTAGTGTGTGTGTGTGTGTGTGTATACCTGAGCAGGTGTGTGTGTGTGTGTGTGTGTATACCTGAGCAGGTGTGTGTGTGTGTGTGTGTATATACCTGAGCAGGTGTGTGTGTGTGTGTGTGTGTATACCTGAGCAGGTGTGTGTGTGTGTGTGTGTGTGTGTGTGTGTGTGTGTGTGTGTATACCTGAGCAGGTGTGTGTGTGTGTGTGTGTGTGTGTGTGTGTGTATACCTGAGCAGGTGTGTGTGTGTGTGTGTATACCTGAGCAGGTGTGTGTGTGTGTGTGTGTGTGTGTGTGTGTATACCTGAGCAGGTGTGTGTGTGTGTACCTGAGCAGGTGTGTGTGTGTGTGTGTGTGTGTGTGTGTGTGTGTGTACCTGAGCAGGTGTGTGTGTGTGTGTGTGTGTGTGTGTGTGTGTATACCTGAGCAGGTGTGTGTGTACCTGAGCAGGTGTGTGTGTGTGTGTGTGTACCTGAGCAGGTGTGTGTGTGTGTGTACCTGAGCAGGTGTGTGTGTGTGTATACCTGAGCAGGTGTGTGTGTGTGTGTGTGTACCTGAGCAGGTGTGTGTGTGTGTATACCTGAGCAGGTGTGTGTGTGTGTGTGTGTGTGTACCTGAGCAGGTGTGTGTGTGTGTATACCTGAGCAGGTGTGTGTGTGTGTGTGTGTACCTGAGCAGGTGTGTGTGTGTGTATACCTGAGCAGGTGTGTGTGTGTGTGTGTGTACCTGAGCAGGTGTGTGTGTGTGTATACCTGAGCAGGTGTGTGTGTGTGTGTGTGTGTACCTGAGCAGGTGTGTGTGTGTGTGTACCTGAGCAGGTGTGTGTGTGTGTATACCTGAGCAGGTGTGTGTGTGTGTGTGTACCTGAGCAGGTGTGTGTGTGTGTGCTCCAGCAGGGCGGGGCTCAGCAGGTGCAGGTAGCAGAGGGAGGGCAGGTAGTGGTACAGGAAGAGCGTCTTGTCCATCAGCAGGAAGGGAAGGAAGTTCATCCACCAGCCGCCGACACACACACTGCCGAGACACACAAACCGCTGCCACGCACCTGCACGCACACACACACACACACACAGTCAGGTCACACAGACACACACACACACACGGAGTGTGTGTTCCCCTGCGTACCGTCAGGCAGGTCCTTTAAGCCCCGCCTCCTCCTCAGCAGGTAGACAGCTGCTAGCAGCTGATAGGCCAGCAGGCTGACGACGGCCACGCCCCACGACACCGGGTTACCAATCAGATGAATCTGAGCCTGGAACACAGAGAGCCAATCAGAGAGCAGGATGACAGTGTGTGTGTGTGTGTGTGTGTGTGTGTGTGTTACATTGTTGGAGGGGTGCAGCCAGTAGGCAATATTCGTTTCCATGGTGATCCATTCAAAGGGGGCGGAGCTATATTTGTGCTCTGACTCCTCCTGTTTCACCGTCAGCATCTTCCACTGCCATGGCAACACAACGTGACATCATCAGCGTGACATCACCAGTGTGACATCACCAGTATGATATCACCAGTGTGACATCATCAGCGTGACATCACCAGTGTGACATCACCAGTATGACATCATCAGCGTGACATCACCAGTATGACATCACCAGCATGACATCACCAGCGTGACATCACCAGTATGATATCACCAGCGTGACATCACCAGTGTGACATCACCAGCGTGACATCACCAGCGTGACATCACCAGCGTGCCGTCCCGTCAGGAAGCGATTCTATTGGCCGGCGTCTGGGTTTCGTACCTGCAGCTCCAGGAACTTGGCCCAGAAGGAGATCTTCCTGTCGACGTCGATGTGCGTGGGCGAGTGGAGCTCCGCCTCCCGCTCCTTCTGCTCCTCACCTGCACGTGTTGCATCATGGGACATAACCAGGTGAAGCAGGGTGAGCGCGGCCTGAACTCGGCGGCTGATTGGTCGGTTTCAAACTCCTACTGGTTCCATATCGATGCTCCTCCACCGTCCACCGCTGGGGGGCGCCGCTCGCCGCCGCCGCCCTGTCGGCCACCACCTCCAGCTGGCGGAACGCCCAGTCGGGGAGGGCGGAGCCACTCAGCTGGAACACACACACACCTGGTGTCAGGAGGTCAGTGGAGGTCAGTGGGGTCACTAAAGGTCACTGAAGGTCACTAAAGGTCACCTTGAGCACAGCAGAGGTGTTGACGTGGACCAATCGCACCTCAGACAGGATGGTCTTCCACACGTCTGACTCCGCCTCCCTGTTGGAGACGTCCTGACAGACAGAGTCAGCGCCAGTCAGGGGTCAGAGGTCACTGGGTCAGGGGTCAGGGGTCACTGGGTCAGGGGTCACTGGGTCAGGGGTCAGACTCACCACCCTCCACAGGTTCTGCGCCGGCATGGAAACGTTGAAGTCGACGTAACCCGACACCTCCTGAGCGTGAGGGCTCATGGGCGCTGCCACGTCGTGACTGAAACACAAACCGACCAATCAGCTGCCTCGGTGCTCCTCGTCCACCTGACGACCCTCAGACAGGAAGTACCTGGTGAGGAGTTCACCTGGTGAGTGAGGTGTTCACCTGGTG
Organism: Blennius ocellaris; assembly: GCF_963422515.1. NCBI lineage: Eukaryota > Metazoa > Chordata > Actinopteri > Blenniiformes > Blenniidae > Blennius > Blennius ocellaris. The sequence goes on from NW_027662194.1 coordinate 27,963, forward strand.
AGGTGTTTACCTGGTGAGGTGAGGTGTTCACCTGGTGAGGTGAGGTGTTCACCTGGTGAGGTGAGGTGTTCACCTGGTGAGGTGAGGTGTTTACCTGGTGAGGTGTTTACCTGGTGAGGTGAGGTGTTCACCTGGTGAGGTGAGGTGTTCACCTGGTGAGGTGAGGTGTTTACCTGGTGAGGTGTTTACCTGGTGAGGTGTTTACCTGGTGAGGTGTTTACCTGGTGAGGTGTTCACCTGGTGAGGTGTTTACCTGGTGAGGTGTTTACCTGGTGAGGTGTTTACCTGGTGAGGTGTTCACCTGGTGAGGTGAGGTGTTTACCTGGTGAGGTGTTCACCTGGTGAGGTGTTCACCTGGTGAGGTGAGGTGTTTACCTGGTGAGGTGTTCACCTGGTGAGGTGAGGTGTTCACCTGGTGAGGTGTTTACCTGGTGAGGTGTTTACCTGGTGAGGTGTTTACCTGGTGAGGTGTTCACCTGGTGAGGTGTTCACCTGGTGAGGTGAGGTGTTTACCTGGTGAGGTGTTTACCTGGTGAGGTGTTTACCTGGTGAGGTGTTCACCTGGTGAGGAGTTCACCTGGTGAGGTGAGGTGTTCACCTGGTGAGGTGTTCACCTGGTGAGGTGTTTACCTGGTGAGGTGAGGTGTTTACCTGGTGAGGTGTTTACCTGGTGAGGTGTTTACCTGGTGAGGTGTTTACCTGGTGAGGTGTTTACCTGGTGAGGTGTTTACCTGGTGAGGTGTTCACCTGGTGAGGTGTTCACCTGGTGAGGTGAGGTGTTTACCTGGTGAGGTGAGGTGTTTACCTGGTGAGGTGTTCACCTGGTGAGGTGTTCACCTGGTGAGGTGTTTACCTGGTGAGGTGTTTACCTGGTGAGGTGAGGTGTTTACCTGGTGAGGTGAGGTGTTTACCTGGTGAGGTGTTCACCTGGTGAGGTGAGGTGTTTACCTGGTGAGGTGTTTACCTGGTGAGGTGTTCACCTGGTGAGGTGAGGTGTTTACCTGGTGAGGTGAGGTGTTTACCTGGTGAGGTGTTCACCTGGTGAGGTGTTCACCTGGTGAGGTGAGGTGTTTACCTGGTGAGGTGTTTACCTGGTGAGGTGAGGTGTTTACCTGGTGAGGTGTTCACCTGGTGAGGTGTTCATCTGGTGAGGTGAGGTGTTTACCTGGTGAGGTGTTCACCTGGTGAGGTGTTTACCTGGTGAGGTGAGGTGCTTACCTGGTGAGGTGTTTACCTGGTGAGGTGTTTACCTGGTGAGGTGTTTACCTGGTGAGGTGTTTACCTGGTGAGGTGTTTACCTGGTGAGGTGTTCACCTGGTGAGGTGTTTACCTGGTGAGGTGAGGTGCTTACCTGGTGAGGTGAGGTGTTTACCTGGTGAGGTGTTTACCTGGTGAGGTGTTTACCTGGTGAGGTGTTTACCTGGTGAGGTGTTCACCTGGTGAGGTGTTCACCTGGTGAGGAGTTTACCTGGTGAGGTGTTTACCTGGTGAGGTGTTCACCTGGTGAGGTGTTTACCTGGTGAGGAGTTTACCTGGTGAGGAGTTTACCTGTTGAGGAAGCGTGATGTCATCCCGTGGACCAGCTGGATGACATCACCATGACGGACAGGTCGTGGAGGACGTCCCACCACCAGCTCCTGCCTGAGACACAGACGGTTCAGACAGGAAGCCCCCAGCAGGGGGCGCCGAGCGGCCTCCCAGCATGCACCGGGGCTCTCCAGGTGACCCACCTGCTGGGGTCTTTGACGATCCACCAGTTGTTGACGTCTTTGAAGGGGTAGCAGGTGACCTGCTGCTGGTGCGAGCTGCCCCGCCCACTGTCGTACCTGCACACAGCAAACCACCCAGCTTCTGATTGGCTGCTGCGTGAGGCCCCGCCCCGTTTCCACGACAACACAGCTCGGTGCCTTTTCACTTCGGAGAAGTTTCACACTTAAACAGCATCGTTCTAAAAACGGTGTTTCCATGGCGACGGCGAGGACACTGGAAACAACGCGGTTCTCCTAGTCTCACTAGTTGGCGCCGTTCAGTTTCACGA
>NW_027662194.1:32500-58489 GCF_963422515.1 Blennius ocellaris
AACCCAGGTGGGCCAGACGGGTCCAGAACGCCAGCACAGAGACCAGAACCAGGACCAGGTCCACCCGGGCCGTCACCACCAGGGGGAGCTGCAACATGGCGGCAGGCTGAGGAGGAACCACACACTGAAGTGAAGAGCCACACACTGAGGTGAAGAGCCACACACTGAGGTGAAGAACCACACACTGAGGTGAAGCGCCACACACTGAGGTGAAGAGCCACACACTGAGGTGAAGCGCCACACACTGAGGAAGAAGGGCCACAAACGAAGGGCGACAAACAAAGGTGAAGAACCACAAACAAAGGTGAAGAACCACAAACAAAGGTGAAGAACCACAAACGGAGGTGAAGAGCCACAAACGAAGGTGAAGAGCCACAAACGAAGGGCCACAAACGAAGAGCCACAAACGAAGAGCCACAAACACACGTGAAGGGCGACAAACGAAGGTGAAGAGCCACAAACGAAGGGCCACAAACGAAGGCGAAGAGCAACAAACGAAGGTGAAGAGCCACAAACGAAGGGCCACAAACGAAGGCGAAGAGCAACAAACGAAGGTGAAGAGCCACAAACGAAGGGCCACAAACGAAGGGCCACAAACGAAGGGCCACAAACGAAGGCGAAGAGCAACAAACGAAGGCGAAGAGCAACAAACGAAGAGTCACAAACGAAGGGCCACAAACGAAGGCGAAGAGCAACAAACGAAGGCGAAGAGCAACAAACGAAGTGTCACAAACGAAGGCGAAGAGCAACAAACGAAGAGCCACAAACGAAGGGCCACAAACGAAGGGCCACAAACGAAGAGTGACAAACGAAGACCGACAAGCGAAGGTGAAGAGCCACAAACGAAGGGCCACAAACGAAGGCGAAGAGCAACAAACGAAGGTGAAGAGCCACAAACGAAGGGCCACAAACGAAGGGCCACAAACGAAGAGCCACAAACGAAGAGTGACAAACGAAGACCGACAAACGAAGACCGACAAACGAAGGTGAAGAGCCACAAGTGAAGGTGAAGAGCCACAAACGAAGAGCCACAAGCGGAGGTTCTAAACACTGATGGTTCTACGATGAACTCAGGAACCACCAGGGACCGGTGAGGTTCCGTGTTGCGTTCAGGTTCCTCTGAATTTAGAAGTTCCACTGAAAACGTCCCCCTGAACCGACTGGCCCGGATTTAAATGGTTTTTACTGTTGTTTTAACTCTGACTGAGTCGCTGAGCGACGAGAAATAAAAAGTACTATTACTCGTATTAACTTGAGTTAAATCGCTACAAACACAAGCGAGAGGAACTCAGCAGGTCCAGCTGTCGGCGCACCGCGCTCAGCATCAGGACCAGCGTTAGCGTTAGCATTAGCATTAGCGTTCGCCTTTAAGCAGAAAGTCCCGACAGGTCACGTGCGGCTCAGCTCACCTGACGTCACTCCGGTGTCTTTACGGTGCGCATGTTTCCGGTAAGGTACCGGTAAATTCCAGAGACGTGTGTTTACGTTTATGTGTGTGTATTTATGTTAAAGTGTGTGTGAGAGTGTGAGTGTGTGAGAGAAGCCGCTCATATCCGGTATTTGGCTCGCGCTGCCTTCTGATTGGTCCGCTCCGCTAGGGGAAGCAGCTGTACGTCATCACGCTCCCTGGAAAGACCAGCAGCGGAAGTCCCGGTCGTCATGGTTACAGCTTCCCGCGTTGACATTTTTTAATGAGCGCTGTAGAATCACGTGACCGGTGTGTGTGTGTGTGTGTGTGTGTGTGTGTGTGTGTGTCAGCGCCAACTAGTGGTGCAACACAAGCTGAAGTTTTAATTGAAAATAGTGTGAAACTCTGGTTTTGACCCCAGAAAAACAGTCGAGACGTCGTCCAGCCACTTTATTCAGGTGAACACAGCAAAATACACAACAAGTCTACACACACACACACACACACACACACACACACACACACACACACACACACACACACTACAGTGCATAAGGGACGGATTATAGATTCTTCACATGTATCTGATGTAAACACAGAGAACGATATCTAGAACACGCCGGTTCCACACGACCAAACACGACACGTCTCACAGGAACCGCGGCTAGCCGCATGCTGGCTAACCGGGACACGCCACAGCCACTCGGGGCTAATGCTAATGCTAATGCTACACCACAACAACAAGAGCATGCGCCAACACAGGAAGGGGGCGGGGTCACCACGGGGGTGTGGCCCACAGGGGGCGGGGTCACCACGGGGGGGGGGTGGCCCGCAGGGGGCGGGGTTAGCATGGAAGTTCTGACGCTTCACCTAACTCTGATCAAAGGTACATTATTTAACAGAGCAAGAACTAGTTAGTACCAACAGAAACTAGTTAGTACCAACAAGAACCAGTTAGTACCAACAGAAACTAGTTAGTACCAACAGGAACCAGTTAGAACCAAATGGAACCAGTTAGTACTAACAAGAACTAGTTAGTACCAATAGGAACCAGTTAGTACCAACAAGAACTAGTTAGTACCAATAGGAACCAGCTAGAACCAACAGGAACCAGTTAGTACCAACAAGAACTAGCTAGTACCAATAGGAACCAGTTAGTACCAACAGGAACCAGTTAGTACCAACAATAACTAGTTGGTACCAATATAAACTAGTTAGTACCAATAGGAACTAGTTAGAACCAACAGGAACCAGTTAGTACCAACAAGAACTAGTTAGTACCAATAGGAACCAGTTAGAACCAACAGGAACCAGTTAGAACCAACAGGAACCAGTTAGAACCAACAAGAACTAGTTAGTACCAATAGGAACCAGCTAGAACCAACAGGAACCAGTTAGTACCAACAAGAACTAGCTAGTACCAATAGGAACCAGTTAGTACCAATAGAAACTAGTTAGAACCAACAGGAACCAGTTAGTACCAACAAGAACTAGCTAGTACCAATAGGAACTAGTTAGAACCAACAGGAACCAGTTAGTACCAACAAGAACTAGTTAGTACCAATAGGAACCAGTTAGAACCAACAGGAGCCAGTTAGTACCAACAAGAACTAGTTAGTACCAATAGGAACCAGTTAGTACCAACAGGAACCAGTTAGTACCAACAATAACTAGTTGGTACCAATATAAACTAGTTAGTACCAACAGAAACTAGTTAGAACCAACAGGAACCAGTTAGTACCAACAAGAACTAGTTAGTACCAATAGGAACTAGTTAGAACCAACAGGAACCAGTTAGTACCAACAAGAACTAGTTAGTACCAATAGGAACCAGTTAGAACCAACAGGAACCAGTTAGAACCAACAGGAACCAGTTAGAACCAACAAGAACTAGTTAGTACCAATAGGAACCAGCTAGAACCAACAGGAACCAGTTAGTACCAACAAGAACTAGCTAGTACCAATAGGAACCAGTTAGTACCAATAGAAACTAGTTAGAACCAACAGGAACCAGTTAGTACCAACAAGAACTAGTTAGTACCAATAGGAACCAGCTAGAACCAACAGGAACCAGTTAGTACCAACAAGAACTAGCTAGTACCAATAGGAACCAGTTAGTACCAATAGAAACTAGTTAGAACCAACAGGAACCAGTTAGTACCAACAAGAACTAGCTAGTACCAATAGGAACTAGTTAGAACCAACAGGAACCAGTTAGTACCAACAAGAACTAGTTAGTACCAATAGGAACCAGTTAGAACCAACAGGAACCAGTTAGTACCAACAAGAACTAGTTAGTACCAATAGGAACTAGTTAGAACCAACAGGAACCAGTTAGAACCAACAGGAACTAGTTAGAACCAAATGGAACCAGCTAGAACCAAATGGAACTGTTAGAACCAACAAGAACCAGTTAGTACCAACAAGAACAAGTTAGAACCGACAGGAACCAGTGAGAACCAACAAGAACTCGTTAGAACCAGATGAAACAGTTAGAACCAACAGGAACCAGACAGAACCAGATGGAAGATGTAATTTGCGTTGTGTTCAGAACAGAGACGAGAACGTCAGGAACAGTTCTAGCAGCAGATCATAAATAAATCAAAATCTCATCAATAAGTTAAATTCTGATGTTCCCTGAACTCTGTAAAGAAAGGTTCTCCAAAGGTTCTCCAAGGGTTCTCCAGGGATGGGAAAACATTGACACGTCACGCAGGAACATGAAGAGAACCGAGAGAGTCTGTGACGCTCCGGACGCAACTGTCATGCTGCTGATCTCCGGGGCCAGAGGGTTCTGGACTGAAGGGTTCTGGTTGAAGGGTTCTGCACCAGAGGGTTCTGCTCCGGAGGGTTCTGGACCAACACACTGGTTAGCCCTCCACAGAGGACTGCGGGCTCTCGCCGTGGGCGGGGCTACCTTTATGTGGACGACTGGAAAGGAACCACAGAAAACATTTCCAATTCAACAGAGTTTCAGTGAGAACCAGCTGGAACCAGCTAGAACCAGCTGGAACCAGCTAGAAGCACTGAGAACCAGCTGGAACAAGTGAGAACCAGCTGAAACCAGCTAGAACCAGCTGGAACCAGCTACAAGCACTGAGGACCAGCTGGAACCAGTGAGAACCAGCTGGAACCAGTTAGAACCAGCTGGAACCATTAGAACCAGTGAGAACCAGCTGTAACCAGTTTGAACTAGCTATAAGCAGCTCAAACCATATAGAACCAGCTAGAACCACTGAGAACCAGCTGGAAACAGTTAGAACCAGTGAGAACCAGCTGTAACCAGTTCGAACTAGCTATAAGCAGCTCATACCAGATAGAACCAACTAGAACCAGTTAGAACCAGCTGTAACCAGCTAGAGCCATCTGTAACCAGTTAGAACTAACTAGAACCAGTTAGAACCAGCGAGAACCAACTGGAACCAGTTCGAACTAGCTATAAGCAGCTCAAACCAGCTAGAACAAGCTGGAACCAGATAGAACCAGCCAGAACCAGTTAGAACCAGCTATAAGCAGCTCAAACCAGCTAGAACCTGTTAGAACCAATTAGAACCGGTTAGAACCGGTTGGACTCGGCCAGTGTCGACCAGAACCAGGTGGCGCCAGTCAGAACCGGGGGAACCGGGCCTGGTGGACGGGGACAGTCCGGAGCCGGGAATCAGAACCAGGTGTGGAACCTTTGTGAACTCGGTCCCAACGGTTTCTGTGTGCTTCTGTGTGATTGGTGCATGTGTGTGAGGGGGCGGAGTCAGAGGCGGGGCTGGAGGGTGGGATGGAGATGCGGGAGCCCTCCCACTGGACACAAACAACAACAAAAACAAGTAAACATGACAGTGGAGCTGTCAATCACACACGAGGCCTCGGAGAGTGGGCGGAGCCACACGGGGAAAACAGTGATCTGATTGGAGGATGAGGAGGGACAATGACATCACCAGAACAGCCGACGTACCATTGGTGGCTTCCTCACTGGTCACTGATAGAGATTCTGCAAGAACAACCATATATGGTCACTGTGAGTGGAGGAAGTGGGCGGAGCTACCTGCACCAGCACACCTGCCAACTTCCTGTTTCACCTTCAAGGTACAGCGAGATCAGGATCACACAACCACAGACTAACTACAGGTACAGTCGGGTACAGACACACAGAGACAGACAGACAGGTACAGACAGACAGGTACAGGCAGACAGGTAGAGACAGACAGGTACAGACAGACAGGTACAGACAGACAGACAGGTACAGACACACAGAGACAGACAGGTAGAGACAGACAGGTACAGGCAGACAGGTACAGACAGACAGACAGACAGGTACAGGTACAGACAGACAAGTACAGACAGACAAGTACAGACAGACAGACAGGTACAGACAGATAAACAGGTACAGACACACAGAGACAGACAAGTACAGACAGACAGGTACAGACAGACAGGTACAGACAGACAGACAGGCACAGGTACAGACAGACAAGTACAGACAGACAGGTACAGACAGATAAACAGGTACAGACACACAGAGACAGACAGGTAGAGACAGACAGGTACAGACAGACAGGTACAGACAGACAGGTACAGACAGACAGACAGGTACAGGTACAGACAGGTACAGACAGACAGGTACAGACAGACAGACAGGTACAGGTACAGACAGACAAGTACAGACAGACAGACAGGTACAGACAGACAGGTACAGACAGACAGACAGACAGGTACAGGTACAGACAGACAAGTACAGACAGACAAGTACAGACAGACAGACAGGTACAGACAGACAAGTACAGACAGACAGGTACAGACAGACAGGTACAGACAGACAGACAGGCACAGGTACAGACAGACAAGTACAGACAGACAGGTACAGACAGATAAACAGGTACAGACACACAGAGACAGACAGGTACAGACAGACAGGTACAGACAAACAGGTACAGACATGGCTCCATGTTGAAGTGAAGGTGAGAAGATGGTCAGGTGACGAATGGGGATGAATGGGTATCGGGGGAGGAGTCAGGTAATGTGTGGGAGGAGTCTGAGGACCAGTGGGAGGAGTCATATGAGCAGTGGGAGGAGTCAGAGGCCCAGGGGAGGAGTCAGGTGAGCAGTGGGAGGAGTCAGGTGATCAGGGGGAGGAGTCAGATGACCAGTGGGAGGAGTCAGAGGACCAGTGGGAGGAGTCAGATGAGCAGTGGGAGGAGTCAGAGGACCAGGGGAGGAGTCAGAGGACCAGGGGGAGGAGTGAGAGGACCAGGGGAGGAGTCAGAGGACCAGGGGAGGAGTCAGAGGACCAGGGGGAGGAGTGAGAGGACCAGGGGAGGAGTCAGAGGACCAGGGGGAGGAGTCAGAGGGGGAGGGGTGTGATGAGGAGCAGAAAGACTGCAGGTCTTTCTCTTCCATGTCTGTTCAGGTTGTTTGTGGATCACTGATTTACTTTCTGAAGCACCAACAAAGAAGAAGCTCCGTCTTCTTTGTTGGAACCGAGGAGCTGCAGGAGGAGGAACCCTGAGAACCCAGAGAACCCTGAGAACCCAGAGCCACCTCACCCCTTCAACCCCGTTGCCACGGCAACCACCTCAAGTGAAAACGCTGAAGAGTTGTGTGTGTGTGTGTGTGTGTGTGTGTGTGTGTGTGTGTGTGTGTGTGTGTGTGTGTGTGTGTGTGTGTTCCAGGGGGGCCGGACCTCGCCGTGGTGCGTTCAGGCGTCGCCACGGTAACAGACGTCCCAGTGCCGGGAAGAGAAGGTGGGCGTTACCTGGGGACTCCAGGGGGCGGGGCTCTGTTGGGCCTGGAGGGGACGGAGGGTGGGGGGCCGGGGTCGGGCGACACGGCGGGGCGGGACGGGGGCCCGGGGGCGGAGCGGCCGCCGGGGCGGGGCGGTCCCGGGGGCGCCCGGCGCTGAGGCGTCGGGCTGGACATGGGAGACCTGCGTAGACGGAGGGAGGGGGCGGGGCTATGACACGACCACCACCACCCTGGAGGGGGGGGAGGGGGGGGAGGTGGACGGTTGTTGCTCGGTTACCTGCGTCCCGACGGCATCCCCGTCACCTGCAGCCACGAGTCGTCCACCGGCGGCGGCATCGCCGTGGTGATGGTGGACGTGCTGATGTCACCGATGATGGTGAGGCCCTCCCGCAGGGCGTGGTACATCCTCAGCATCTCGTCACGGTGCTGCGCCTGGGGGGGGGGGGGGGGGGGGGAGTCAGCACACTACTGCTACTGAGTGTGTGTGTGTGTGTGTGAGGGTGAGGGTGTGAGGGTGTGTGTGTGTGAGGCTGTGTGTGTGTGTGTGTGAGGCTGTGTGTGTGTGTGTGTGAGGCTGTGTGTGTGTGAGGGTGTGTGTGTGTGTGTGTGTGAGGTGTGTGTGTGTGTGTGAGGGTGTGTGTGTGTGAGGGTGTGTGTGTGTGAGGCTGTGTGTGTGTGTGTGTGTGAGGGTGTGTGTGTGAGGCTGTGTGTGTGTGAGGGTGTGTGTGTGTGAGGCTGTGTGTGTGTGAGGGTGTGTGTGTGTGAGGCTGTGTGTGTGTGTGTGTGTGAGGGTGTGTGTGTGAGGGTGTGTGTGTGTGAGGCTGTGTGTGTGTGTGTGAGGGTGTGTGTGTGAGGGTGAGGGTGTGTGTGTGTGAGGCTGTGTGTGAGGCTGTGTGTGTGTGTGTGTGAGGCTGTGTGTGTCTGTGTGTGAGGGTGTGTGTGTGTGTGTGTATGAGTGTGTGTGTGAGTGAGTGTGTGTGTATGAGTGTTATAGAGTGTGTGTGTGTGCGTGTGTGAGTGTTATAGAGTGTTATAGAGAGAGTTATAGAGAGTTATAGAGTGTTATAGAGTGTTATAGAGTGTTATAGAGTGTTATAGAGTGTTATAGAGTGTTATAGAGTGTTATAGAGTGTTATAGAGTGTTATAGAGAGTGTTATAGAGTGTTATAGAGTGTTATAGAGTGTTATAGAGTGTTATAGAGTGTTATAGAGTGTTATAGAGAGAGTTATAGAGAGTTATAGAGTGTTATAGAGTGTTATAGAGTGTTATAGAGTGTTATAGAGTGTGTTATAGAGAGTGTTATAGAGTGTTATAGAGAGTGTTATAGAGAGTGTTATAGAGTGTTATAGAGAGTGTTATAGAGAGTGTTATAGAGTGTTATAGAGTGTTATAGAGTGTTATAGAGTGTTATAGAGAGAGTTATAGAGAGTTATAGAGTGTTATAGAGTGTGTTATAGAGAGTGTTATAGAGTGTTATAGAGAGTGTTATAGAGAGTGTTATAGAGTGTTATAGAGAGTGTTATAGAGAGTGTTATAGAGTGTTATAGAGTGTTATAGAGTGTTATAGAGTGTTATAGAGAGAGTTATAGAGAGTTATAGAGTGTTATAGAGTGTTATAGAGTGTTATAGAGTGTTATAGAGTGTGTTATAGAGAGTGTTATAGAGTGTTATAGAGAGTCTTATAGAGTGTTATAGAGAGTGTTATAGAGTGTTATAGAGAGTGTTATAGAGAGTGTTATAGAGTGTTATAGAGTGTGTTATAGAGAGTGTTATAGAGTGTTATAGAGAGTGTTATAGAGAGTGTTATAGAGTGTTATAGAGAGTGTTATAGAGAGTGTTATAGAGAGTGTTATAGAGAGTGTTATAGAGTGTTATAGAGTGTGTTATAGAGAGTGTTATAGAGTGTTATAGAGAGTGTTATAGAGAGTGTTATAGAGTGTTATAGAGTGTTATAGAGTGTGTTATAGAGAGTGTTATAGAGTGTTATAGAGAGTGTTATAGAGAGTGTTATAGAGTGTTATAGAGTGTGTTATAGAGAGTGTTATAGAGTGTTATAGAGAGTGTTATAGAGAGTGTTATAGAGTGTTATAGAGAGTGTTATAGAGAGTGTTATAGAGTGTTATAGAGTGTTATAGAGTGTTATAGAGTGTTATAGAGTGTTATAGAGAGCGTTATAGAGAGTGTTATAGAGAGTGTTATAGAGTGTTATAGAGAGTGTTATAGAGTGTTATAGAGAGTGTTATAGAGTGTTATAGAGAGTGTTATAGAGTGTTATAGAGAGTGTTATAGAGTGTTATAGAGAGTGTTATAGAGTGTTATAGAGTGTTATAGAGCTCCACCTGGTCCTGGGACTCCTCCATCAAGGTGTTCTGGTCTCCACAGGAGTACAGGTGAGCCAGAAGGTCGGCGTGGATGAACTCCTTCGTCTGGACAGAGACCAGGGGTTACCATGGATACGGGGTGTGTGTGTGTGTGTGTGTGTGTGTGTGTGTGTGTGTGTGTGTGTGTGTGTGTGTGTGTGTGTGTGTGTGTGTACATTGTTGACCATCAGGTGCATGATGGTCTTGGGGATCAGGTCTCTGACGGTCCGGTGGATGATGGACAGGTACGAGTCCACCAGGTTCCTCACGATCTCCACCTGACGCTCCAGCTGAGGGTCCAGACTGTGGATGTGACCTCCGTCACTGCCTGACTCCTCCACCTCCACCTGCACACAGACACACACACACACACACACACACAGTGAGACACACACACACACACACACACACACACACACACACACACACACACACACACACACACCCAGTGAGACACACACACACACACACACACACACACACACACACACACACACACCCAGTGAGACACACACACACAGAGAGACACACACACACACACACAGTGAGACACACACACACACACACACACACACACACACACACACACACACACACACACACACAGTGAGACACACACACACACACACACCCAGTGAGACACACACACACAGAGACACACACACACACACACACAGTGAGACACACACACACACACACACAGTGAGACACACACACACACACACACACACACACACACACACACACACACACACACACACACACACACACACACACACACACAGTGAGACCCACACACACACACACACACACACAGTAATAGTGAGACATACACACACACACACACACACACACACCCAGTGAGACACACACACACACACACACACACACACACACACACACACACACACACACACACACACACACACACACACACACACACACACACAGTGAGACACACACCCACACACACACACACCCAGTGAGACACACACACACACACACACACACACACACACACACACACACACACACACACACACACACACACACACACACACACACACACACACACACACACACACACACACACAGTGAGACACACACACACACACACACACACACACACAGTGAGACACACACACACACACACAGTAATAGTGAGACATACACACACACCCACACACACACACACCCAGTGAGACACACATACACACACACACGCACATACTAATAGTGAGACATACACACACACACATACCCAGTGAGACACACACACACACACACACACACACACACACACACACACACACACACACACACACACACACATACTAATAGTGAGACATACACACACACACACACACACACACACACACACACACACAGTGAGACACACACACACACACACACACACCCAGTGAGACACACACACACAGAGACACACACACACACACACACACACAGTGAGACACACACACACACACACACACACACACACACACAGTGAGACACACACACACACACACACACACACACACACACACAGTGAGACACACACACACACACACACACACACACACACACACACACACACCCAGTGAGACACACACACACACACACACACACATACTAATAGTGAGACATACACACACACACACACCCAGTGAGACACACACACACACACACACACATACTAATAGTGAGACATACACACACACACACACCCAGTGAGACACACACACACACACACACACACACACACACACACACACACACACACACACACACACACACACACACACACACACATACTAATAGTGAGACACACACACACACACACACACACACACACACACTAACCTTTTCTTTATCCTGTGGCAGCAGAAATTAATCAGTGAATGTTTAAGTAATAAGCAGTAATAAGCAGTTATAAGCAGTAGTAAGCAGTATAAAGCAGCAGTACTGCAGTGATAAGCAGTAATAAGCAGTATAAAGCAGCAGTACTGCAGTACCACGGTGCGTTCAGGGTACACTCCGGCCCGTAGGAAAGACGCCTTCCAGCTGTCCACCTCCTCCTGGGACTCGCTGGCCAGCTCCAGCTGCCGGTAGTCCTTGTAGACGTTCCTGTGGCGTCACACGGAACCCGTCACTGCCTGAGGTACTCACTGAGGAGAACCAGCAGAACCCTGAGGAACCGGCGGTTCTACTGACCGGTGCTCCGTGTTGAAGAGGGCGAAGATGTGTTTGCTGGACATGAAGCTTTTCTCGATGTCCTTCAGCTTCAGGTTGTCCACTGGCAGCATGTACTTCTTCTCCTTCTCCTGCAGGGGGCGGCGCTGGGCTTCAGCTGCACTGTGTGTGTGTGTGTGTGTGTGTGTGTGTGTGTGTGTGTGTGTGTGTGTGTGTGTGTGTGTCACCTCGTCGTCCTTGTACCAGGACAGGGTCTCGGCCGTCAGGACGAACCAGTACTCTTTGGCTCCGCCCTTCATGATGCTGATGTTGTTGATGGTGAGCCAGCCTTTACGGATCACCTGGTGACATCATCACAGGGTCAGCTGGTGACATCATCACAGGGTCAGCTGGTGACATCATCACAGAGTCACCTGGTGACATCATCACTGGGTCAGCTGGTGACATCATCACATGGTCAGCTGGTGACATCATCACTGGGTCAGCTGGTGACATCATCACATGGTCAGCTGGTGACATCATCACAAAGTCACCTGGTGACATCATCACTGGGTCAGCTGGTGGCATCATCACATGGTCAGCTGGTGACATCATCACAAAGTCACCTGGTGACATCATCACAGAGTCACCTGGTGACATCATCACTGGGTCAGCTGGTGACATCATCACATGGTCAGCTGGTGACATCATCACAGGGTCAGCTGGTGACATCATCACAGAGTCACCTGGTGACATCATCACTGGGTCAGCTGGTGACATCATCACATGGTCAGCTGGTGACATCATCACAAAGTCACCTGGTGACATCATCACTGGGTCAGCTGGTGACATCATCACATGGTCAGCTGGTGACATCATCACAAAGTCACCTGGTGACATCATCACTGGGTCAGCTGGTGGCATCATCACATGGTCAGCTGGTGACATCATCACAAAGTCACCTGGTGACATCATCACAGAGTCACCTGGTGACATCATCACTGGGTCAGCTGGTGACATCATCACATGGTCAGCTGGTGACATCATCACAGGGTCAGCTGGTGACATCATCACTGGGTCAGCTGGTGACATCATCACATGGTCAGCTGGTGACATCATCACAAAGTCACCTGGTGACATCATCACATGGTCAGCTGGTGACATCATCACTGGGTCAGCTGGTGACATCATCACAAAGTCAGCTGGTGACATAACAACTGGGTCAGCTGGTGACATCATCACATGGTCAGCTGGTGACATCATCACAAAGTCACCTGGTGACATCATCACTGGGTCAGCTGGTGACATCATCACATGGTCAGCTGGTGACATCATCACTGGGTCAGCTGGTGACATCATCACATGGTCAGCTGGTGACATCATCACTGGGTCAGCTGGTGACATCATCACATGGTCAGCTGGTGACATCATCACTGGGTCAGCTGGTGACATCATCACATGGTCAGCTGGTGACATCATCACTGGGTCAGCTGGTGACATCATCACATGGTCAGCTGGTGACATCATCACAGAGTCACCTGGTGACATCATCACATGGTCAGCTGGTGACATCATCACAGAGTCACCTGGTGACATCATCACATGGTCAGCTGGTGACATCATCACATGGTCAGCTGGTGACATCATCACATGGTCAGCTGGTGACATCATCACATGGTCAGCTGGTGACATCATCACTGGGTCAGCTGGTGACATCATCACATGGTCAGCTGGTGACATCATCACAGAGTCACCTGGTGACATCATCACATGGTCAGCTGGTGACATCATCACATGGTCAGCTGATGACATCATCACAGAGTCACTTGGTGACATCATCACATGGTCAGCTGGTGACATCATCACTGGGTCAGCTGGTGACATCATCACATGGTCAGCTGGTGACATCATCACATGGTCAGCTGGTGACATCATCACAGAGTCACCTGGTGACATCATCACATAGTCAGCTGGTGACATCATCACAGGGTCACCTGGTGACATCATCACATGGTCAGCTGGTGACATCATCACATGGTCAGCTGGTGACATCATCACAGAGTCAACTGGTGACATCATCACAGAGTCACCTGGTGACATCATCACAGGGTCACCTGGTGACATCATCACATGGTCAGCTGGTGACATCATCACATGGTCAGCTGGTGACATCATCACTGGGTCAGCTGGTGACATCATCAAATGGTCAGCTGGTGACATCATCACAGAGTCACCTGGTGACATCATCACATGGTCAGCTGGTGACATCATCACATGGTCAGCTGGTGACATCATCACAGAGTCAGCTGGTGACATCATCACATGGTCAGCTGGTGACATCATCACAGAGTCAACTGGTGACATCATCACAGGGTCACCTGGTGACATCATCACTGGGTCAGCTGAGGCCATTGGTGCCGACAAGTAACTAGCGTTAACTAGTCCAACCACCACAACTAGTCTAACCACTATAACCAGTCCCACTTGCCTTACCATCATAACTAGTCTAACTATTGTAACCATCCTAACCATCCTAGTCTAACCATCATAACTATTCTAACTAGTGTTCCATTAAAACTAGCCTAACCATCCTAACTAGTCCAACCATCACAACTAGTCTAACCATCATAACCAATCTAATTAGTATAACCATCCTAACTTGTCTAACCATCATAACTAGTGTAATCACCATAACCAGTCTAACCACCCTAATATTCCTAACTAGTCTAACTATCATAACTAGTCAAACCACCATAATCATCCTAACTAGCCTAACTAGTCCAAGCATCCTTACCAGTCCAACTAGTCTAACCATCATGACTAGTCTAACCACCAGTGTTTCCAGTTACCTTGAAAAAGTAATCAGATTATTGATTACTCATTACTCCTTTGAAAAGTAACGTAGTTACTTTACTGATTACTTGTTTTGAAAAGTAATTAGTTATAGAACAAGTAACTTTTAAGTTACTTTCAGCAGCTGACCTCCTGCTGATACACATTTGACCTTTGACCTTCCTTCTTTATTGTATTTATGTCTGACTCGTGGTTTTATTACCAGACTTTTACTATTACTAGTATTTATTTACCCAGAGATTCTCTATTTATCTATGTATTTATATATTTATCATTTATATATTTATATATGTAAATATTTATCTATGTATATATGTATATATTCCACTTCCTGCTCTATGAGAACTTTGAATTCTCCCTTGGGATCAAATCAACTCATGAGAGGAAACATTTCAATTCAACATTCCCAGTAATCCTGGAGTCTCCAGTAATCCTGGAGTCCCCGGTAATCCTGGAGTCCCCGGTAATCCTGGAGTCCTTGGTAATCCTGGAGTCCTTGGTAATCCTGGAGTCCCCAGTAATCCTGGAGTCCCCGGTAATCCTGGAGTCCTTGGTAATCCTGGAGTCCTTGGTAATCCTGGAGTCCCTAGTAATCCTGGAGTCCCTAGTAATCCTGGAGTCCTTGGTAATCCTGGAGTCCCTAGTAATCCTGGAGTCCTTGGTAATCCTGGAGTCCTTGGTAATCCTGGAGTCCCTAGTAATCCTGGAGTCCCCGGTAATCCTGGAGTCCCCAGTAATCCTGGAGTCCCCGGTAATCCTGGAGTCCCCAGTAATCCTGGAGTCCCCGGTAATCCTGGAGTCCCTAGTAATCCTGGAGTCCCCGGTAATCCTGGAGTCCCCAGTAATCCTGGAGTCCCCGGTAATCCTGGAGTCCCCGGTAATCCTGGAGTCCCCAGTAATCCTGGAGTCCCTAGTAATCCTGGAGTCCCCGGTAATCCTGGAGTCCCCAGTAATCCCAGTAAGCGATATAGGGATACGGTTGAAACCCACAGAGTCCCGTCAGGTCAGGTGAGCGTCTCACCTCAGGTCCCCACAACGTCATGATGCCAGCACACACACACACGCACACTCACACACACACACACACTCACCATGATCTCGTCCTGGTTGCCACGGCAACAGACACGGGAAGGACGAGAGAGAAGAAGAGGGAGACACATGAATGAGTGAGTGGATGAATCCTTTACTCAGCTCTGACTCACACACACACACACACACACACACACACACACACACACACACACACACACACACACACACACACACACACACACACACACACACACACGCGTGACTCACCTGGTTTCCTGCTGCCTTCTTCTTATTCATTTGACTGCTCTTCTGCTGAGCGCTGTCACACACACACACACACACACACACACACACACACACACACACACACACACACACACACACACACACACTTATTGATCTGTTTGCTGGTTGGTTTGGTAGAAAACGATGAAACAATGAAACGTTCTCACTTTGCGAAGCCGATGAAATCTTCATGGTTGGTGTTCATGTAGGCCAGTTCGATGTCTATCTGCAGCAGCACCTGCACACACACACACACACACACACACACACACACACACACACACACACACACACACAGCCGTGTTGGCGTGGCGCCTGCAGGGGGCGCCACACACTGGACCAGGACCTCAGACCTGGGTTTTGGTTCGGCTCTCTCGGTCCCTGATGTGCTGCGTGACGATTCTCTCCATCTCCTCCCGGAGCAGCGGGTACTGGGCCAGCTGGGGACAGCAGGGGTCAGGGGTCAGGGGTCAGTACCTTCTGGGTCAGGGTCAGAGGTCAGTACCTTCTGGGTCAGAGGTCAGGGGTCAGTACCTTCTGGGTCATGGTCAGGGTCAGAGGTCAGTACCTTCTGGGTCAGGGTCAGAGGTCAGTACCTTCTGGGTCATGGTCAGGGTCAGAGGTCAGTACCTTCTGGGTCAGGGTCAGAGGTCAGTACCTTCTGGGTCATGGTCAGGGTCAGAGGTCAGTACCTTCTGGGTCAGGGTCAGAGGTCAGTACCTTCTGGGTCATGGTCAGAGGTCAGGGTCAGAGGTCAGAGGTCAGTACCTTCTGGGTGCACTGCCTCACGGTGTTCACCAGCTCACTGATCACCATGTCGACACACTTCTGACACGGTTCTTTGATCTGAGCGATCTGACGCTTCACGATGGTCTCAAAGGCCATGTCGGGGGTGAACAGCCCCGTCCTACACACACACACACACAGTGAGGGAGGGGGAGGAGCTCCTCACCTGAGGGGGCGGAGCCTCAGGCCTTAATCTCACCTGATTCCGTGGATGTTCTTGATTGCATAACTGATTTCCTTCCGAAGAGTTTTCTCATCGCCTTCAAGCTGCAGACAGAAAAACAAGGTCAGTCTTTACACCTGAGGTCAGTCTTTACACCTGAGGTCAGTCTTTACCTGAACAGAGGTCAGTCTTTACCTGAACAGGTCAGTCTTTACACCTGAGGTCAGTCTTTACCTGAACAGAGGTCAGTCTTTACCTGAACAGGTCAGTCTTTACACCAGAGGTCAGTCTTTGCCTGAACAGAGGTCAGTCTTTACACCTGAGGTCAGTCTTTACACCTGAGGTCAGTCTTTACCTGAACAGAGGTCAGTCTTTACCTGAACAGAGGTCAGTCTTTACACCAGAGGTCAGTCTTTACCAGAACAGAGGTCAGTCTTTGCCTGAACAGGTCAGTCTTTACAACAGAGGTCAGTTTTTACCTGAACAGAAGTCAGTCTTTACACCAGAGATCAGTCTTTACAACAGAGGTCAGTCTTTATCACACCAGAGGTCAGTCTTTACACCTAAGGTCAGTCTTTACCAGAACAGAGGTCAGTCTTTACAACAGAGGTCAGTCTTTACCTGAACAGACATCAGTCTTTACACCAGAGGTCAGTCTTTATCACACCAGAGGTCAGTCTTTACAACAGAGGTCATTCTTTACACCAGAGGTCAGTCTTTACCAGAACAGGTCAGTCTTTACAACATAGGTCAGTCTTTACAACAGAGGTCAGTCTTTACCAGAACAGGACAGTCTTTACAACAGAGGTCAGTCTTTACCAGAACAGGTCAGTCTTTACAACAGAGGTCAGTCTTTACAACAGAGGTCAGTCTTTACCAGAACAGGTCAGTCTTTACAACAGAGGTCAGTCTTTACAACAGAGGTCAGTCTTTAGAGCAGAGGTCAGTCTTTACCTGAACAGAGGTCAGTCTTTACCTGAACAGAGGTCAGTCTTTACCTGAACAGGTCAGTCTCTAGAGCAGAGGTCAGTCTTTACCTGAACAGAGGTCAGTCTTTACCTGAACAGGTCAGTCTCTAGAGCAGAGGTCAGTCTTTACCTGAACAGAGGTCAGTCTTTACCTGAACAGGTCAGTCTCTAGAGCAGAGGTCAGTCTTTACCTGAACAGGTCAGTCTTTACCTGAACAGGTCAGTCTCTAGAGCAGAGGTCAGTCTTTAAAGCAGAGGTCAGTCTTTAGAGCAGAGGTCAGTCTTTACCTGAACAGGTCAGTCTCTAGAGCAGAGGTCAGTCTTTACCTGAACAGAGGTCAGTCTTTACCTGAACAGGTCAGTCTCTAGAGCAGAGGTCAGTCTTTACCTGAACAGGTCAGTCTTTAGAGCAGAGGTCAGTCTTTAAAGCAGAGGTCAGTCTTTAGAGCAGAGGTCAGTCTTTACCTGAACAGGTCAGTCTTTACAACAGAGGTCAGTCTTTACAACAGAGGTCAGTCTTTACCAGAACAGGTCAGTCTCTAGAGCAGAGGTCAGTCTTTACCTGAACAGGTCAGTCTTTAGAGCAGAGGTCAGTCTTTAAAGCAGAGGTCAGTCTTTAGAGCAGAGGTCAGTCTTTACCAGAACAGGTCAGTCTTTACAACAGAGGTCAGTCTTTACAACAGAGGTCAGTCTTTACAACAGAGGTCAGTCTTTACCAGAACAGGTCAGTCTTTACAACAGAGGTCAGTCTTTACAACAGAGGTCAGTCTTTAGAGCAGAGGTCAGTCTTTACCTTCACCAGTTCGAAGGGGAAGCGTTCGTGGAAGATGCGGTTGATCTTGGCTCCTCCTGACAGTTCGTAGGTGTCGACTTGATCTCCTGATCCTTCGATCCGCTTCTCAAAGTCCACCGCAAACTGCTGCACCATCCTGACACACACACACACACACACACACACACACACACACACACACACACACACACACACACACACACACACACACACACACACACACACACACACACACACACACACACGCAGTATTACCCGTAATGTTGCTCCAGAGGCAGTTTATAGTTTCAGCATTAGCATTAGTGTTGTCAGTACTGACCGCAGCTAGCATTAGCATTAGCATAATCAGTACTGACTGCAGCTAGCATTAGCATTAGTGTTGTTAGTACTGACTGCAGCTAGCATTAGCATTAGTGTTGTCAGTACTGACTGCAGCTAGCATTAGCATTAGCATAATTAGTACTGACTGCAGCTAGCATTAGCATTAGCATAATCAGTACTGACTGCAGCAGGGCCTTGGTCTTGCGTCCCGGGTCGTCTGGTCTGAAGTTCTTGTACTCCTCCACTTCCTTCTCGATGGAAAGTAGCTGACTCTGCAATTTACTGCGTAGCCCCGGCAACGTGTCTCGGATGTGGTTGGTCAGTTGCTATGGGAGGTTAGTTTGGTTACCATGGTGATGTAAGAAAAAAGTGAGTCACATATCGCTGCTCTGTGAGTCCATGCTAAGCTAACAGGTCGCTGCTCTGTGAGTCCATGCTAAGCTAACAGGTCGCTGCGCTGTGAGTCCATGCTAAGCTAAGAGGTCGCTGCTCTGTGAGTCCATGCTAAGCTAACAGGTCGCTGCGCTGTGAGTCCATGCTAAGCTAAGAGGTCGCTGCTCTGTGAGTCCATGCTAAGCTAACAGGTCGCTGCTCTG
The DNA here is from genome assembly GCF_963422515.1 of Blennius ocellaris. NCBI lineage: Eukaryota > Metazoa > Chordata > Actinopteri > Blenniiformes > Blenniidae > Blennius > Blennius ocellaris. The sequence continues at coordinate 51,975 of NW_027662194.1, forward strand.
TGAGTCCATGCTAAGCTAACAGGTCGCTGCGCTGTGAGTCCATGCTAAGCTAAGAGGTCGCTGCTCTGTGAGTCCATGCTAAGCTAACAGGTCGCTGCTCTGTGAGTCCATTCTAAGCTAACAGGTCGCTGCTCTGTGAGTCCATGCTAAGCTAACAGGTCGCTGCTCTGTGAGTCCATGCTAAGCTAAGAGGTCGCTGCTCTGTGAGTCCATGCTAAGCTAACAGGTCGCTGCTCTGTGAGTCCATTCTAAGCTAACAGGTCGCTGCTCTGTGAGTCCATGCTAAGCTAACAGGTCGCTGCTCTGTGAGTCCATGCTAAGCTAACAGGTCGCTGCACTGTGAGTCCATGCTAAGCTAAGAGGTCGCTGCTCTGTGAGTCCATGCTAAGCTAACAGGTCACTGCTCTGTGAGTCCATGCTAAGCTAACATGTCAGCAGCACAATGAGTGGCCCAACATGCTAACTACAATGTTTTCAGCATATCTGTCGTTACCGTGGAAACAGACATCGTTTTCAGAACATGTAAATGCTAAATGCGTGTTTTGAAACGGGAGACGTTGTCGTGGAAACGGAGGCGAGACGGGGCAACGAGCTCCGGCTGAATCTGCGGCGCAGCATCTTTTCTTCAAGACGAACGTTTTCGTACAAACAAACTGAATCTATGAGTGAAGGCGTGTCTGCGGCAGTGGGGGCGTGGCAGGGGGCGTGGCAGCTCACCTGGTTGAGGGCTTTCTGCAGGTAGGCGGTTCCCATGCGGTCGGCCAGGTGGCGGTACGACGGGTGCGACAGGAAGAACTTCCTCTCCGCCTGCAGGGCCGCCGTGATGTCCTTCCTGCCGTCGATGTCCTTCTGGCTGCGGTTCACCACGCCGATGTAGCCTGAGACGGTCACACGCAGGTGTGTGAGCGTCCGGCACCGACGGGTCACGGCCAATCGGGTGCCGGCGCGCCGTGTGACGTCATACCTCGGCGCAGTGGGAGGAGCTTGTTCTCCAGGATGTCCCTGGCGTCGGTTCCCTCGTCCATCAGGTCCAGTTTGGTGATCACGCCGATCGTCCTCAGACCTGGAGGCAGAGAAGACACCAGCTGCACCCTCTGCTCCACCCTCTGCTCCACCCTCTGCTCCACCCTCTGCTCCACCCTCTGCTCCACCCTCTGCTCACCGCGGCACAGTGTCACAACTTTTCTGGGTTTATAATGATGATAAAAATAAAGGAGGGCAGGTGGAGGGTAAAGATGAAGGGTGTAGGTGCAGGTGTAGTGTAGGTGTAGGTGTAGTGTAGGTGTAGGTGTAGGTGTAGGTGTAGTGTAGGTGTAGTGTAGGTGTAGGTGTAGGTGTAGGTGTAGTGTAGGTGTAGTGTAGGTGTAGGTGCAGTGTAGGTGTAGGTGCAGTGTAGGTGTAGTGTAGGTGTAGGTGCAGTGTAGGTGCAGTGTAGGTGTAGGTGTAGTGTAGGTGTAGGTGCAGTGTAGGTGTAGGTGTAGTGTAGGTGTAGGTGTAGGTGTAGGTGCAGTGTAGGTGTAGGTGTAGTGTAGGTGTAGGTGTAGGTGTAGGTGTAGTGTAGGTGTAGGTGTAGGTGCAGTGTAGGTGTAGGTGTAGGTGTAGTGTAGGTGCAGTGTAGGTGTAGGTGTAGGTGTAGGTGTAGGGTGGAGCCAGTGACCTTGCGGGTCCACCTCCTTGGCGACCTTCAGGGCGTCGGAGTTGGCGAGGTCGGAGTTGGCCGGGGAGACGGCCAATAGGAGGCAGTTGTCCTTTGTGACGAACTGCAGCAGCATCTCTTTGATCTGCTGCTCGATGTCCAGCGGCTGGTCCCCCACCGGGACCTTGGTCATCCCCGGGAGGTCCACCAGGGTCAGGTTCAGGACTGGGGGGACAGGGGGACCAGGGTCAGGTTCAGGACTGGGGGGACACCAGGGTCAGGTTCAGGACTGGGGGGACAGTGCTAACGTTAATGCTAAACAGACTAGGAGGAGCCATGGCAAACTGGGAGGAGCTATAGCGGACTGGGAGGAGCTATAGCGGACTGGGAGGAGCTATAGCGGACTGGGAGGAGCTATAGCGGACTGGGAGGGGCTATAGTGGACTGGGAGGAGCTATAGCAGACTGGGAGGAGCTATAGCGGACTGGGAGGAGCTATAGCAGACTGGGAGGAGCTAGAACTCACTGGGAGGAGCTATAGCAGACTGGGAGTAGCTATAGCGGACTGGGAGGAGCTATAGCATATTGGGAGGAGCCATGACTGACTGGGAGGAGCTATAGTGGACTGGGAGGAGCTATAGCTGACTGGGAGGAGCCATGACTGACTGGGAGGAGCTATAGTGGACTGGGAGGAGCTATAGCTGACTGGGAGGAGCCATGACTGACTGGGAGGAGCTATAGTGGACTGGGAGGAGCTATAGCGGACTGGGAGGAGCCATGACTGACTGGGAGGAGCTATAGCGGACTGGGAGGAGCCATGCCTGACTGGGAGGAGCTATAGTGGACTGGGAGGAGCTATAGCGGACTGGGAGGAGCCATGACTGACTGGGAGGAGCTATAGCTGACTGGGAGGAGCTATAGCGGACTGGGAGGAGCTATAGCGGACTGGGAGGAGCTATAGTGGACTGGGAGGAGCTATAGTGGACTGGGAGGACCAGGATCAACCCCAGACCAGACCCAGGCTACAAGCAGAAGCTTTGAGCCTCCAGGAGAACTTCAGGACCTTCAGGACCTTCAGGACCTTCAGGACCAGGAGTACCTTTGAGGTCAAAGGTCAGAGGTCGAGTAAGAGGCCAAGTTAAATAGTTTCATTTATTATAAATATCAAACTCAACCAACGAGGAAAAACAAACCAAAGTTGAAGTGTGTGTGTGTGTGTGTGTGTGTGTGTGTGTGTGTGTGTGTGTGTGTGTGTGTGTGTGTGTGTGTGTGTGTGTGTCACCGTTGGGGGAGTGAGAGAGAGAGAGAGAGTGAGTCACCGTTGGGGGAGTGAGAGAGAGAGAGAGAGTGAGTCACCGTTGGGGGAGTGAGAGAGAGAGAGAGTGAGAGAGTCACCGTTGGGGGAGTGAGAGAGAGAGAGAGTGAGTCACCGTTGGGGGAGTGAGAGAGAGAGTGAGAGAGTCACCGTTGGGGGAGTGAGAGAGAGAGTGAGAGAGTCACCGTTGGGGGAGTGAGAGAGAGAGTGAGAGAGTCACCGTTGGGGGAGTGAGAGAGAGAGTGAGAGAGTCACCGTTGGGGGAGTGAGAGAGAGAGTGAGAGAGTCACCGTTGGGGGAGTGAGAGAGAGAGTGAGAGAGTCACCGTTGGGGGAGTGAGAGAGAGAGAGAGTGAGTCACCGTTGGGGGAGTGAGAGAGAGAGTGAGAGAGTCACCGTTGGGGAGTGAGAGAGAGAGTGAGAGAGTCACCGTTGGGGGAGTGAGAGAGAGAGTGAGAGAGTCACCGTTGGGGGAGTGAGAGAGAGAGTGAGAGAGTCACCGTTGGGGGAGTGAGAGAGAGAGAGAGTGAGTCACCGTTGGGGGAGTGAGAGAGAGAGTGAGAGAGTCACCATTGGGGGAGTGAGAGAGAGAGTGAGAGAGTCACCGTTGGGGGAGTGAGAGAGAGAGAGAGTGAGTCACCGTTGGGGGAGTGAGAGAGAGAGTGAGAGAGTCACCGTTGGGGGAGTGAGAGAGAGAGTGAGAGAGTCACCGTTGGGGGAGTGTGAGAGTGAGAGAGTCACCGTTGGGGAGTGAGAGAGAGTGAGAGAGAGAGAGAGAGAGTGAGAGAGTCACCGTTGGGGGAGTGAGAGAGAGAGAGAGAGAGTGAGAGAGTCACCATTGGGGAGTGAGGGAGAGTGAGAGAGAGAGTGAGAGAGTGAGAGAGTCACCATTGGGGGAGTGAGGAGAGTGAGAGAGAGAGAGAGAGAGTGAGAGAGTCACCGTTGGGGGAGTGAGAGAGAGTGAGAGAGAGAGAGAGAGAGTGAGAGAGTCACCGTTGGGGGAGTGAGGGAGAGTGAGAGAGAGAGTGAGAGAGTGAGAGAGTCACCGTTGGGGGAGTGAGAGAGAGAGAGAGAGAGTGAGAGAGTCACCGTTGGGGGAGTGAGAGAGTGAGAGAGTCACCGTTGGGGGAGTGTGAGAGTGAGAGAGTCACCGTTGGGGGAGTGAGAGAGAGAGTGAGAGAGAGAGTGAGAGAGTGAGAGAGTCACCGTTGGGGGAGTGAGAGAGAGTGAGAGAGAGAGTGAGAGAGTGAGAGAGAGAGTGAGAGAGTGAGAGAGTCACCGTTGGGGGAGTGAGGGAGAGTGAGAGAGTCACCGTTGGGGGAGTGAGAGAGAGAGTGAGAGAGTCACCGTTGGGGGAGTGAGAGAGAGAGTGAGAGAGTCACCGTTGGGGGAGTGAGAGAGAGAGTGAGAGAGTCACCGTTGGGGGAGTGAGAGAGAGAGTGAGAGAGTCACCGTTGGGGGAGTGAGAGAGAGAGTGAGAGAGTCACCGTTGGGGGAGTGAGAGAGAGAGTGAGAGAGTCACCGTTGGGGGAGTGAGAGAGAGAGAGAGTGAGTCACCGTTGGGGGAGTGAGAGAGAGAGTGAGAGAGTCACCGTTGGGGGAGTGAGAGAGAGAGTGAGAGAGTCACCGTTGGGGGAGTGAGAGAGAGAGAGAGTGAGTCACCGTTGGGGGAGTGAGAGAGAGAAGTGAGAGAGTCACCGTTGGGGGAGTGAGAGAGAGAGTGAGAGAGTCACCGTTGGGGGAGTGAGAGAGAGTGAGAGAGAGAGAGAGAGAGTGAGAGAGTCACCGTTGGGGGAGTGAGAGAGAGAGAGAGAGAGTGAGAGAGTCACCATTGGGGGAGTGAGGGAGAGTGAGAGAGAGAGTGAGAGAGTGAGAGAGTCACCATTGGGGGAGTGAGGGAGAGTGAGAGAGAGAGAGAGAGAGTGAGAGAGTCACCGTTGGGGGAGTGAGAGAGAGTGAGAGAGAGAGAGAGAGAGTGAGAGAGTCACCGTTGGGGGAGTGAGGGAGAGTGAGAGAGAGAGTGAGAGAGTGAGAGAGTCACCGTTGGGGGAGTGAGAGAGAGAGAGAGAGAGTGAGAGAGTCACCGTTGGGGGAGTGAGAGAGAGTGAGAGAGAGAGTGAGAGAGTGAGAGAGAGAGTGAGAGAGTGAGAGAGTCACCGTTGGGGGAGTGAGGGAGAGTGAGAGAGTCACCGTTGGGGGAGTGAGAGAGAGAGTGAGAGAGTCACCGTTGGGGGAGTGAGAGAGAGAGTGAGAGAGTCACCGTTGGGGGAGTGAGAGAGAGAGTGAGAGAGTCACCGTTGGGGGAGTGAGAGAGAGAGTGAGAGAGTCACCGTTGGGGGAGTGAGAGAGAGAGTGAGAGAGTCACCGTTGGGGGAGTGAGAGAGAGAGTGAGAGAGTCACCGTTGGGGGAGTGAGAGAGAGAGTGAGAGAGTGAGAGAGTGAGAGAGAGAGTGAGAGAGTCACCGTTGGGGGAGTGAGAGAGAGAGTGAGAGAGTCACCGTTGGGGGAGTGAGAGAGAGAGTGAGAGAGTGAGAGAGAGAGTGAGAGAGTCACCGTTGGGGGAGTGAGAGAGTGAGAGAGTCACCGTTGGGGGAGTGAGAGAGAGAGTGAGAGAGTGAGAGAGTGAGAGAGAGAGTGAGAGAGTCACCGTTGGGGGAGTGAGAGAGAGAGTGAGAGAGTCACCGTTGGGGGAGTGAGGGAGAGAGTGAGAGAGTCACCGTTGGGGGAGTGAGGGAGAGAGTGAGAGAGTCACCGTTGGGGGAGTACACCCTCAGGTTGATGGGGACGGGACTGATTCCCTTGTTTTGTCCCGTCACTCGGTCGGTTTCTGCTTCGATTTCCTGCCGAACTTCATCAAAGTCGGTGAACTTCTTCCCTTTGCAGTGCAGGAACTCTGCGTACTCTGGAACACACGGTACTCTCATCACCACACAGTACTCTGAGTACTGCGCAGAGTACTGTGAAGGACCAGATCAGCAGTGGTACCTGTGGGACAGTTGATGAGCTGCAGCACCAGGGGGCGCCGAGTCACGATGCCTGAACCTCGAGGGAGGAAATCTCTGGAGGGGAGAACCAGGGACACTTGTTAGGGACCAGGTGACCAGGTGACCAGGTGACCACCAGGTGACCATGTGACCACCAGGTGACCAGGTGACCACCAGGTGACCACCAGGTGACCAGGTGACCATGTGACCACCAGGTGACCACCAGGTGACCATGTGACCAGGTGACCAGGTGACCATGTGACCACCAGGTGACCACCAGTGCGGTGACCATGTGACCAGGTGACCACCAGGTGACCACCAGGTGACCATGTGACCACCAGGTGACCAGGTGACCACCAGGTGACCACCAGGTGACCACCAGGTGACCAGGTGACCATGTGACCACCAGGTGACCAGGTGACCATGTGACCACCAGGTGACCATGTGACCAGGTGACCACCAGGTGACCACCAGGTGACCATGTGACCACCAGGTGACCAGGTGACCACCAGGTGACCACCAGGTGACCACCAGGTGACCAGGTGACCATGTGACCACCAGGTGACCACCAGGTGACCATGT
>NW_027662193.1:0-125000 GCF_963422515.1 Blennius ocellaris
GTATACTGTCTTAGTATATCAGGTAAAGAAGTGATGCACCAATATAAAGACATTTACTTATAAACAGTCCAGCTCAGTAGATGTTAACTGTATGAGGAAAAACTCAGTAATGAACATTCAACACAACCGTATCACGACAACTGTGACGCTATTTTCACTGTAATAGAATTGTAGTTTTTAATCACAATGAATTTACCGCCCTGGAGACATCAGACGCTGCAAAACGTTCAGTTGAGGGAATGCATCAATCATGATCTTCACGCCAGAGCATACAAGGCAGATTATGTACTGCCGTAATAAAACAGCCGGTCCTTTCAGTATTTAAAGGATTTTGAAGCCTTCATCTGCCGACGTCGTTACACTTCCTCCTTTGGAATCACACGTCAACTTTAAAAGTTTTCCACTCAGGATAAAATGATCAGTAATGAACCTCATCAAGCATCAAGATGCTTCGTGATTCGCCGTACCTTCTCCTTCTTGTTTCTGTTGCCGTGTTTCTTCCGAGGTTTCCCCGCCATCGTTTCTGATCCTGCTTTACCTGCGAGGACGGTCCGCTGCCTGGTTTGTAGCCCATGATGGACTGAACCCCTTTGGACAGCGCCCGGACATTTTCGTAAAAGAGAGAGGTCTATTAACACTAAAGCAGGACACGTTGATTTCTACAGCACCATTAAGACACAAGGCAATGCACAGTGCTTGACAAGGAAACACATTAAAACAAACAATGAAGAAAGGAGAATCAACTAAAAGCTGCACCAACAAGTTTTATCTGAATCTCATTTGGTGGGAAATCCTTGAATCCTTGCAATAGATTTCAGATGGCAGTGAACTGATTTAGTTATTTTCTTAATGTGAGTCCATAATCACGTCCAGATTTCTGCCTTGATTTCATGTCCCAGGTGACATGGAGTCAAAATGAGAGTTGAACCTTTTTTCTTTGGGGCCAAAAACAATTACCTCCCATGTTTTCTGCATTACATTAGAAAACATTCCGACACATCCACTTATTATTTTGATTTATGCACCGACTCTAGTTCCTGTCCTGCAAGTAAGATCTAGACCAATTTAATGCAGTGCCAGAAATTCCCAACAAGTATGTCAAGTCGTATGTTGTAGTCAAGTGTGTCAAAAGCAGCACTGAGCTTCAGGAGTAACAAATCTGAAACTCTCCATGTGTCATTGTTCACATGAACGTCCTTCAGCAGTTCAAATACAATTTAAATGTTGGAGTTTGACCAGAATCCATGTGACAAAATGCAGAAGGTATACTTCACCTGGTGGAAAAAGTTATTTTTGCTCACTTGCAACAATAACTTATCGCTATAAATCATTCCGTCAAACTTAATCCGAAACACCAAGCGGCTGCATCGCTGAACTTGACAGTGCCGTCCAACAAATATGACCTAATTATTTATATATATATTTAATTAATATGTTATAATTACTAATTAATACAATTAAACATAAATATCAATATATACATATATACAAACTCTGGAAAGTTAGAATTTTTTTAAAATTGGTTACATTGTTTAACGAGCAGTAAAATGGTAGAAATATCAAGAAATTCAAAGTATAATTTTTCCTTAAATAAGTTGGAAGTCGCAGTAACAGAGAACAAGTGTTTTTGACAGTTACTATGGACACATGATGCCAGCCAATCAGCGGTGGCCGCTGCAGCAGCCAATCAGCAACGCAGCTGCACTGGCAGCCGGAAGCAGTTGCTACTTGGGCAGTTAGAAGACGAACTCCGCTTCAGTCCACGGTCAGCCTTCTCCGGAGCAGCCACTTGAAAAACTCGCTGGAGCAGCTGAGCTGAGGCATCAATAATCAAAGTAAGTACGCAGGAAGAGTTACCAGGTTTATTTTTTCTTGTCTGGTCAACTCCTGTCACTTAGTGCTGATGTTGCTAATGTTGCTAATGTTGCTACATGTTCACGAGATTGTGTTGTTATTGAATTTTACATATATATATATAAATATATCATATCTCTCTCTCTCAAACGCACTTCTACAAACAATATGCAATGCTTTTTCCATCTCCAGAATGGTCAGATTGCTCAGGACTCAATGTGAGGCTCTTCAGAGGGCAAATCTCCGACCAGACCCTGTTGAGCCTCCACATGAGGACCTAGAGCCACAAACCCAGTAAGTCTTTAAACATTCTGTTGTTTTTAGATCATGCTGAATTCTTTAAGTTGCTTCTTTAAGTTTATTCACTTCAGTCTATATCGCTGAGAGGTTTTAAGGGTTTAATCTCTGATGACAAACTTTTTAGTTTAAAAGTACTGCCGTCAAGTGAGCCGGCACTCAATTTTAACTGCGCTTTTATTATTGCATTTACGGTAAAACACAAGACAGCGTACGGCCTCAATGCACTGCCGTCAAGTGAGCCGGCACTCAATTTTAACTGCGCTTTTATTATTGCATTTACGGTAAAACACAAGACAGCGTACGGCCTCAATGCTGGAAGGAAACGACAGAAAGACAGATGGTCTGATTTCAAAATGCAATAAAACGGAATCCTTCATAGGTTTACACCCAATTTCACTTCAGCGCAATACTAGGCATACTCCTTTGTTGCTACAAGAAATATGTAAGAATATTACTGTATACATTTGGAGAAAAGTACGCTTAAACTTGGATGTGTTGATCGAAAATGATAAAAAGGAATCCTTTATAGGTTTACATCAAATTCCACTTCAGAGCAATACGAGGGATACTCCTTTACTACTACATGCAATATCAAAGAATATTACTGTAGAAATTTGGAGAATAGTACTTTTAAACTTGGAGCAAATTAACGATGGCAAGACCATTATTTTCGACCAACAGATCCAAGTTTAACATTACTTTTCTCCAAATTTCTACAGTAATATTCTTTGATATGACTGGTACTGGTAGAGGACTATATCTAGTATTGCACTGAAGTGAAATCAGGCATAAACCTATGAAGAATCTTTTTTTATTGGAATTTGAAAACAGGTGTGATAAATCATTATTTTCGTTAATTTGCTCCAAGTTTAAGAGTACTTCACTCCAAATCCCTACTGTAATATTCTTCGATATTGCTTGCAGTAACAAACAAGTATGTCTAGTATTGCCTTGAAGTGGAATCAGGCATAAACCTATGAAGGATTCCTTTTTATTGCATTTTGAAAACAGGCGAGATCATTATTTTCAACCAACAGATTCAAGTTTAAGAGTACTTTTCTCCAAATTTCTACAGTAATATTCTTTCATATTTCTTGTAGTAACAAAGGAGTATGCCTAGTATTGCCCTAACGTAGAATTGGGCATAAACCTATGAAGGATTTTTTTTTTATTGCAATTTGAAAACAGATGAGACCATCATTTTCGTTAATTTGCTCCAAGTTTGAAAGTACTTTTCTGCAAATTTCTACAGTAATATTCTTTGATACTGCTTGCAATAGTAAAGGAGTATGTCTAGTATTGCTCTGAAGTAGAATTTGATGTAAACCTATTAAGGATTCCTTTTTATTGTTATTTGAAAACAGACGAGACACCATTATTTTTGTTAATTTGCTCCAAGTTTATAAGTACTTTTCTCTAAATGTCTACAGTAATATTCTTTGATACTACTTGTAGTAGTAAAGGAGTATGTCTAGTATTGCCCTGAAGTGGAATCAGGCATAAACCTATGAAGGATTCCATTTTATTGTTATTTGAAAACAGACGAGACACCATTATTTTTGTTTATTTGCTCCAAGTTTAAGAGTGCTTTTCTCCAAATTTCTACAGTGATTTTCTTCGATGTTGCTTGTAGTAGTAAAGGAGTATGTCTAGTACTGCCTGAAGTGGAATCAGGCATAAACCTATTAAGGACTCCATTTTATTGCAATTTGAAAATAGATGAGACCATCATTTTCGATCAACACATCCAAGTTTAAGAGTACTTTTCTCCAAATCTATACAGTAATATTCTTTCATATTTCTTGTAGTAACAAAGGAGTATGCCTAGTATTGCGCTGAAGTGAAATTGGGTGTAAACCTATGAAGGATTCCGTTTTATTGCATTTTGAAATCAGACCATCTGTCTTTCTGTCGTTTCCTTCCAGCATTGAGGCCGTCCACCGTCTTGTGTTTTACCGTAAAGGCGTTAATAAACGCGCAGTTAAAATTGAGTGCCGGCTCACTTGACGGCAGTAAGTACATCCAAGTTTTAACTAAGAGAGTAGGAAAAGTAACATTTCACACTGTAAAAATGCTGTAAGTTCAAAAATCCTTCAAATTGGTCACTTGGCTATCAAATAACAATCATTTGTTTGAGGACTACAAATCCATCAAGGCCTGACAGCTAGCTGCTAAAGCTAACCTGATGACCTGCAGGCCGTCTCCATGGCAACACAAATAAACACCTGTCATTTAACCTCTACTTTGTCACTACTACTGGTACTTTGTTGATACTTTTTCACTATTATTGTTGTTATTACACACATATATGCATCATCTCGCTCTCACACCCATACAAACAATTAACGAGATATTACTATTTTAACTGACTCAGTAGTTTAAGTCTGGAGGGACGCTAGCTAACACCGAGCGGCAGCTACACTCAAAATTAATTCAGAAATGTTCTAATTATGTTTAGTCTCCTTTGTTATCTGTGTTTAAATATGGTGGAAGTCTTTTTTGAAGGTTTTGTGCTGCAGTCTGGCCGAGTGTGAAGTAGTTGTTGTTGCTGCAGCTAATTGAACTGTGGTTGATGTTCATTAAATAAATCCAGTCATTTCTGATGTTAAGAACTATTAGTGCTAGTGTTTATGTCATTATTCTTGTAACATGCTTGGCTTTAAAGTGACTGTGAACCTCATTCTCATATTCAACGCTTTTCCCATCTCTAGTGTGGATTTTTTCACAATGCTGGCGGAGATATCGGAGGAGGATTTCTCCCCGGAGCCGGTCCCGCCTGTGGAGGAACCAGCAGATCCTCTGGCTGAGTACGTGTTTAAACATTCTGTTGTTTTTGGGTCATTCTGTATTCTTTAAGTTACCTTCAGTTTATTGGCTCCACATTACATCTGTGAGATGTTCAGATAGTTTGGCACAGTTAAACTGATGAGAAACTGTTTAGTTTGAAAAGCTTGAAAGTGTCCTCCTGGACATGGAGGAACAGGAACAGGCTCTTCAGTACTGGACATGGAGGAACAGGCCCTTCAGTACTGGACATGGAGGAACAGGAACAGGCTCTTCAGTACTGGACATGGAGGAACAGGAACAGGCCCTTCAGTACTGGACATGGAGGAACAGGCCGTTCAGTACTGGACATGGAGGAACAGGCCCTTCAGTACTGGACATGGAGAAACAGGCCCTTCAGTACGGGACATGGAGAAACAGACCCTTTAGTACTGGACATGGAGGAACAGAAACAGGCCCTTCAGTACTGGACATGGAGAAACAGGCCCTTCAGTACTGGACATGGAGGAACAGGCCCTTCAGTACTGGACATGGAGAAACAGGCTCTTCAGTACTGGACATAGAGAAACAGGCCCTTCAGTACTGGACATGAAGGAGCAGGAACAGGCCCTTCAGTACTGGACATGGAGAAACAGGCCCTTCAGTACTGGACATGGAGGAACAGGCCGTTCAGTACTGGACATGGAGGAACAGGCCCTTTAGTAATGGACATGGAGAAACAGGCCCTTTAGTAATGGACATGGAGAAACAGGCCCTTCAGTACTGGACATGGAGAAACAGGCCCTTCAGTACTGGACATGGAGAAACAGGCCCTTCAGTACTGGACATGAGGGAGCAGGAACAGGCCCTTCAGTACTGGACATGGAGAAACAGGCCCTTCAGTACTGGACATGGAGGAGCAAGAACAGGCCCTTTAGTACTGGACATGGAGAAACAGGCCCTTTAGTACTGGACATGGAGAAACAGGCCCTTCAGTACTGGACATGGAGGAACAGGACCTTCACTACTGGACATGGAGAAACGCGAACAGGCCCTTCAGTACTGGACAAGGAGAAACAGGCCCTTCAGTACTGGACATGGAGGAACAGGACCTTCACTACTGGACATGGAGAAACAGGAACAGGCCCTTCAGTCCTGGACATGGAGAAACAGGCCCTTCAGTACTAGACATGGAGGAACAGGCCCTTCATTACTTGACATGAGGGAGCAGGAACAGGCCCTTCGGTACTGGACATGGACAAACAGGCCCTTCAGTACTGGACATGGAGGAACAGGACCTTCACTACTGGACATGGAGAAACAGGAACTGGCCCTTCAGTACTGGACATGGAGGAGAAGGCCCTTTAGTGCTGGACATGGAGGAACAGGAACAGGCCCTTCAGTACTGGACATGGAGAAACAGGCCCTTTAGTACTGGACATGGAGAAACAGGCCCTTCAGTACTGGACATGGAGGAACAGGACCTTCACTACTGGACATGGAGAAACGCGAACAGGCCCTTCAGTACTGGACAAGGAGAAACAGGCCCTTCAGTACTGGACATGGAGGAACAGGACCTTCACTACTGGACATGGAGAAACAGGAACAGGCCCTTCAGTCCTGGACATGGAGAAACAGGCCCTTCAGTACTAGACATGGAGGAACAGGCCCTTCATTACTTGACATGAGGGAGCAGGAACAGGCCCTTCGGTACTGGACATGGACAAACAGGCCCTTCAGTACTGGACATGGAGGAACAGGACCTTCACTACTGGACATGGAGAAACAGGAACTGGCCCTTCAGTACTGGACATGGAGGAGAAGGCCCTTTAGTGCTGGACATGGAGGAACAGGAACAGGCCCTTCAGTACTGGACATGGAGAAACAGGCCCTTTAGTACTGGACATGGAGGAACAGGACCTTTAGTACTTGACATGGAGAAACAGGCCCTTCAGTACTGAACATGGGGGAACAGGACCTTCAGTACTGGACATGGAGGAACAGGAACAGGCCCTTCAATACTGGACATGGAGAAACAGGCCCTTTAGTACTGGACATGGAGGAGCAGGAACAGGCCCTTCAGTACTGGACATGGAGAAACAGGCACTTCAGTACTGGACATGGAGAAACAGGCCCTTCAATACTGGACATGGAGGAACAGGAACAGGCCCTTTAGTACTGGAAATGGAGAAACAGGAACAGACCCTTCAGTACTGGACATGAGGGAGCAGGAACAGGCCCTTCAGTACTGGACATGGAGGGACAGGCCCTTCGGTACTGGACATGGACAAACAGGCCCTTCAGTACTGGATATGGAGGAACAGGAACAGGCCCTTCAGTACTGGACATGGATGAGCAGGAACAGGCCCTTTAGTACTGGACATGGAGGGACAGGCCCTTCGGTACTGGACATGGACAAACAGGCCCTTCAGTACTGGATATGGAGGAACAGGAACAGGCCCTTAATTACTGGACATGGAGGAGCAGGAACAGGCCCTTTAGTACTGGACATGGAGAAACAGGCCCTTCAGTACTGGATATGGAGGAACAGGCCCTTCTGTACTGGACATGGAGGAACAGGACCTTATGTACTGGACATGGAGAAACAGGAACAGGCCCTTTAATACTGGACATGGAGGAAAAGCCCCTTCAGTACTGGACATGAGGGAGCAGGAACAGGCCCTTCAATACTGGTCATGGAGGAACAGGCCCTTCAGTACTGGACAGGGAGGAACAAGACCTTCAGTACTGGACATGGAGAAACAGGAACAGGCCCTTCAGTACTGGACATGGAGAAACAGGCCCTTCAGTATTGGACATGGAAGAGCAGGAACAGGCCCTTCAGTACTGGACATGGAGGAACAGGACCTTCAGTACTGGACACGGAGAAACAGGAACAGGCCCTTTAATACTGGACATGGAGGAAAAGCCCCTTCAGTACTGGACATGAGGGAGCAGGAACAGGCCCTTCAATACTGGTCATGGAGGAACAGGCCCTTCAGTACTGGACAGGGAGGAACAAGACCTTCAGTACTGGACATGGAGAAACAGGAACAGGCCCTTCAGTACTGGACATGGAGAAACAGGCCCTTCAGTACTGGACATGAGGGAGCAGGAAAAGGCCCTTCAATACTGGACATGGAGGAACAGGAACAGGCCCTCTAGTACTGGACATGGAGAAACAGGCCCTTCAGTATTGGACATGGAGGAGCAGGAACAGGCCCTTCAGTACTGGACATGGAGGAACAGGACCTTCAGTACTTGACATGGAGAAACAGGACCTTCAGTACTTGACATGGAGAAACAGGCCCTTCAGTACTGGACATGGAGGAACAGGACCTTCAGTACTGGACATGGAGGACATGGAGAAAAAGGAACAGGTCCATAATTACTGGACATGGAGGAGCAGGAACAGGCCCTTTAGTACTGGACATGGAGGAACAGGCCATTCGGTACTGGACATGAAGGAACAAGCCGTTCAGTACTGGACATGGAGGAACAGGCCCTTTAGTACTGGACATGGAGGAACAGGCCATTCGGTACTGGACATGAAGGAACAGGCTGTTCAGTACTAGACATGGAGGAACAGGCCCTTTAGTACTGGACATGGAGAAACAGGAACAGGCTCTTATGTACTGGACATAGAGAAACAGGCCCTTCAGTACTGGACATGGAGGAACAGGCCATTTGGTACTGGACATGGAGGAACAGGACCTTCAGTACTGGACATGGAGAAACAGGAACAGGCCCTTTAATTCTGGACATGGAGAAACAGGCCCTTTAGTACTGGACATGAGGGAGCAGGAACAGGCCCTTCAGTACAGGAAATGGAGTAGCAGGAACAAGCCCTTCAGTACTGGACATGGAGGAACAGGCCCTTCAGTACTGGACATGGAGGAGCAGGAACAAGCCCTTCAGTACTGTACATGGAGGAACAGGAACAGGCCCTTCAGTACTGGACATGGAGGAACAGGCCCTTCAGTACTGGACATGGAGAAACAGGCCCTTCAATACTGGACATGGAGAAACAGGAACAGGCCCTTCAGTACTGGACATGGAGAAACAGGAACAGGCCCTTCAGTACTGGACATGGAGGAACAGGCCCTTCTGTACTGGACATGGAGGAACAGGAGCTTCAGTACTGGACATGGAGAAACAGGAACAGGCCCTTTAATACTGGACATGGAGAAACAGGCCCTTTTGTACTGGACATGGAGAAACAGGAACAGGCCCTTCAGTACTGGACATGGAGAAACAGGAGAAGGCTCTTCAGTACTAGACATGGAGAAACAGGCCCTTCAGTACTGGACATGGAGGAACAGGCCTTTCTGTACAGGACATGGAGGAACAGGACCTTCAGTACTGGACATGGAGAAACAGGAACAGGCCCTTTAATACTGGACATGGAGAAACAGGCCCTTCAGTATTGGACATGGAAGAGCAGGAACAGGCCCTTCAGTACTGGACATGGAGGAACAAGCCCTTCAGTACTGGACATGGAGGAACAGTAACAGGCCCTTCAGTACTGGACATGGAGGAACAGGCCCTTCAGTACTGGACATGGAGAAACAGGCCCTTCAGTACTGGACATGGAGAAACAGGAGCAGGACCTTCAGTACTGGACATGGAGAAACAGGAACAGGCTCTTCAGTACTTGACATGGAGAAACAGGAACAGGCCCTTCAGTACTGGACATGGAGAAACAGGAACAGGCTCTTCAGTACTGGACATGGAGAAACAGGCCCTTCAGTACTGGACATGGAGGAACAGGCCCTTCAGTACTGGACATGGAGGAACAGGCCCTTCTGTACTGGACATGGAGGAACAGGCCCTTCAATACTGGACATGGAGAAACAGGAACAGGACCTTCAGTACTGGACATGGAGAAACAGGAACAGGCTCTTCAGTACTGGACATGGAGAAACAGGAACAGGCTCTTCAGTACTGGACATGGAGAAACAGGAACAGGCTCTTCAGTACTGGACATGGAGAAACAGGAACAGGCCCTTCAGTACTGGACATGGAGAAACAGGAACAGGCTCTTCAGTACTGGACATGGAGAAACAGGCCCTTCAGTACTGGACATGGAGGAACAGGCCCTTCAGTACTGGACATGGAGGAACAGGAACAGGCCCTTCAGTACTGGACATGGAGGAACAGGCCCTTCAGTACTGGACATGGAGAAACAGGCCCTTCAATACTGGACATGGAGGCGCAGGAACAAGCCCTTCAGTACTGGACATGGAGGAGCAGGAACAGGCCCTTCAGTACTGGACATGGAGGAACAGACCCTTCAGTACTGGACATGGAGAAACAGGCCCTTCAGTACTAGACATGGAGGAACAGGCCCTTCAGTACTGGACATGGAGAAACAGGCCCTTCAGTACTGGACATGGAGGAGCAAGAACAGGCCCTTTAGTACTGGACATGGAGAAACAGGCCCTTTAGTACTGGACATGGAGAAACAGGCCCTTCAGTACTGGACATGGAGGAACAGGACCTTCACTACTGGACATGGAGAAACGCGAACAGCCCCTTCAGTACTGGACAAGGAGAAACAGGCCCTTCAGTACTGGACATGGAGGAACAGGACCTTCACTACTGGACATGGAGAAACAGGAACAGGCCCTTCAGTCCTGGACATGGAGAAACAGGCCCTTCAGTACTAGACATGGAGGAACAGGCCCTTCATTACTTGACATGAGGGAGCAGGAACAGGCCCTTCGGTACTGGACATGGACAAACAGGCCCTTCAGTACTGGACATGGAGGAACAGGACCTTCACTACTGGACATGGAGAAACAGGAACTGGCCCTTCAGTACTGGACATGGAGGAGAAGGCCCTTTAGTGCTGGACATGGAGGAACAGGAACAGGCCCTTCAGTACTGGACATGGAGAAACAGGCCCTTTAGTACTGGACATGGAGGAACAGGACCTTTAGTACTTGACATGGAGAAACAGGCCCTTCAGTACTGAACATGGGGGAACAGGACCTTCAGTACTGGACATGGAGGAACAGGAACAGGCCCTTCAATACTGGACATGGAGAAACAGGCCCTTTAGTACTGGACATGGAGGAGCAGGAACAGGCCCTTCAGTACTGGACATGGAGAAACAGGCCCTTCAGTACTGGACATGGAGAAACAGGCCCTTCAATACTGGACATGGAGGAACAGGAACAGGCCCTTTAGTACTGGAAATGGAGAAACAGGAACAGACCCTTCAGTACTGGACATGAGGGAGCAGGAACAGGCCCTTCAGTACTGGACATGGAGGGACAGGCCCTTCGGTACTGGACATGGACAAACAGGCCCTTCAGTACTGGATATGGAGGAACAGGAACAGGCCCTTCAGTACTGGACATGGAGGAGCAGGAACAGGCCCTTTAGTACTGGACATGGAGGGACAGGCCCTTCGGTACTGGACATGGACAAACAGGCCCTTCAGTACTGGATATGGAGGAACAGGAACAGGCCCTTAATTACTGGACATGGAGGAGCAGGAACAGGCCCTTTAGTACTGGACATGGAGAAACAGGCCCTTCAGTACTGGATATGGAGGAACAGGCCCTTCTGTACTGGACATGGAGGAACAGGACCTTATGTACTGGACATGGAGAAACAGGAACAGGCCCTTTAATACTGGACATGGAGGAAAAGCCCCTTCAGTACTGGACATGAGGGAGCAGGAACAGGCCCTTCAATACTGGTCATGGAGGAACAGGCCCTTCAGTACTGGACAGGGAGGAACAAGACCTTCAGTACTGGACATGGAGAAACAGGAACAGGCCCTTCAGTACTGGACATGGAGAAACAGGCCCTTCAGTATTGGACATGGAAGAGCAGGAACAGGCCCTTCAGTACTGGACATGGAGGAACAGGACCTTCAGTACTGGACACGGAGAAACAGGAACAGGCCCTTTAATACTGGACATGGAGGAAAAGCCCCTTCAGTACTGGACATGAGGGAGCAGGAACAGGCCCTTCAATACTGGTCATGGAGGAACAGGCCCTTCAGTACTGGACAGGGAGGAACAAGACCTTCAGTACTGGACATGGAGAAACAGGAACAGGCCCTTCAGTACTGGACATGGAGAAACAGGCCCTTCAGTACTGGACATGAGGGAGCAGGAAAAGGCCCTTCAATACTGGACATGGAGGAACAGGAACAGGCCCTCTAGTACTGGACATGGAGAAACAGGCCCTTCAGTATTGGACATGGAGGAGCAGGAACAGGCCCTTCAGTACTGGACATGGAGGAACAGGACCTTCAGTACTTGACATGGAGAAACAGGACCTTCAGTACTTGACATGGAGAAACAGGCCCTTCAGTACTGGACATGGAGGAACAGGACCTTCAGTACTGGACATGGAGGACATGGAGAAAAAGGAACAGGTCCATAATTACTGGACATGGAGGAGCAGGAACAGGCCCTTTAGTACTGGACATGGAGGAACAGGCCATTCGGTACTGGACATGAAGGAACAAGCCGTTCAGTACTGGACATGGAGGAACAGGCCCTTTAGTACTGGACATGGAGGAACAGGCCATTCGGTACTGGACATGAAGGAACAGGCTGTTCAGTACTAGACATGGAGGAACAGGCCCTTTAGTACTGGACATGGAGAAACAGGAACAGGCTCTTATGTACTGGACATAGAGAAACAGGCCCTTCAGTACTGGACATGGAGGAACAGGCCATTTGGTACTGGACATGGAGGAACAGGACCTTCAGTACTGGACATGGAGAAACAGGAACAGGCCCTTTAATTCTGGACATGGAGAAACAGGCCCTTTAGTACTGGACATGAGGGAGCAGGAACAGGCCCTTCAGTACAGGAAATGGAGTAGCAGGAACAAGCCCTTCAGTACTGGACATGGAGGAACAGGCCCTTCAGTACTGGACATGGAGGAGCAGGAACAAGCCCTTCAGTACTGTACATGGAGGAACAGGAACAGGCCCTTCAGTACTGGACATGGAGGAACAGGCCCTTCAGTACTGGACATGGAGAAACAGGCCCTTCAATACTGGACATGGAGAAACAGGAACAGGCCCTTCAGTACTGGACATGGAGAAACAGGAACAGGCCCTTCAGTACTGGACATGGAGGAACAGGCCCTTCTGTACTGGACATGGAGGAACAGGAGCTTCAGTACTGGACATGGAGAAACAGGAACAGGCCCTTTAATACTGGACATGGAGAAACAGGCCCTTTTGTACTGGACATGGAGAAACAGGAACAGGCCCTTCAGTACTGGACATGGAGAAACAGGAGAAGGCTCTTCAGTACTAGACATGGAGAAACAGGCCCTTCAGTACTGGACATGGAGGAACAGGCCTTTCTGTACAGGACATGGAGGAACAGGACCTTCAGTACTGGACATGGAGAAACAGGAACAGGCCCTTTAATACTGGACATGGAGAAACAGGCCCTTCAGTATTGGACATGGAAGAGCAGGAACAGGCCCTTCAGTACTGGACATGGAGGAACAAGCCCTTCAGTACTGGACATGGAGGAACAGTAACAGGCCCTTCAGTACTGGACATGGAGGAACAGGCCCTTCAGTACTGGACATGGAGAAACAGGCCCTTCAGTACTGGACATGGAGAAACAGGAGCAGGACCTTCAGTACTGGACATGGAGAAACAGGAACAGGCTCTTCAGTACTTGACATGGAGAAACAGGAACAGGCCCTTCAGTACTGGACATGGAGAAACAGGAACAGGCTCTTCAGTACTGGACATGGAGAAACAGGCCCTTCAGTACTGGACATGGAGGAACAGGCCCTTCAGTACTGGACATGGAGGAACAGGCCCTTCTGTACTGGACATGGAGGAACAGGCCCTTCAATACTGGACATGGAGAAACAGGAACAGGACCTTCAGTACTGGACATGGAGAAACAGGAACAGGCTCTTCAGTACTGGACATGGAGAAACAGGAACAGGCTCTTCAGTACTGGACATGGAGAAACAGGAACAGGCTCTTCAGTACTGGACATGGAGAAACAGGAACAGGCCCTTCAGTACTGGACATGGAGAAACAGGAACAGGCTCTTCAGTACTGGACATGGAGAAACAGGCCCTTCAGTACTGGACATGGAGGAACAGGCCCTTCAGTACTGGACATGGAGGAACAGGAACAGGCCCTTCAGTACTGGACATGGAGGAACAGGCCCTTCAGTACTGGACATGGAGAAACAGGCCCTTCAATACTGGACATGGAGGCGCAGGAACAAGCCCTTCAGTACTGGACATGGAGGAGCAGGAACAGGCCCTTCAGTACTGGACATGGAGGAACAGACCCTTCAGTACTGGACATGGAGAAACAGGCCCTTCAGTACTAGACATGGAGGAACAGGCCCTTCAGTACTTGACAAGGAGGAACAGGCCCTTCAGTACTGGACATGGAGGAACAGGACCTTCACTACTGGACATGGAGAAACAGGCCCTTCAATACTGGACATGGAGGAACAGGCCCTTCAGTCCTGGACATGGAGAAACAGGCCCTTCAGTACTAGACATGGAGGAACAGGCCCTTTCAGTACTTGACAAGGAGGAACAGGCCCTTCAGTACTGGACATGGAGGAACATGACCTTCACTACTGGACATGGAGAAAGAGGAACAGGACCTTCAGTCCTGGACATGGAGAAACAGGCCCTTCAGTACTAGACATGGAGGAACAGGCCCTTCAGTACTTGACATGAGGGAGCCGGAACAGGCCCTTCGGTACTGGACATGGACAAACAGGCCCTTCAGTACTGGACATGGAGGAACAGGACCTTCACTACTGGACATGGAGAAACAGGAACTGGCCCTTCAGTACTGGACATGGAGGAGCAGGCCCTTCAGTACTGGACATGGAGAAACAGGAACAGGCTCTTCAGTACTGGACATGGAGAAACAGGAACAGGCCCTTCAGTACTGGACATGGAGAAACAGGAACAGGCTCTTCAGTACTGGACATGGAGAAACAGGCCCTTCAGTACTGGACATGGAGGAACAGGCCCTTCAGTACTGGACATGGAGGAACAGGCCCTTCTGTACTGGACATGGAGGAACAGGACCTTCAGTACTGGACATGGAGAAACAGGAACAGGCTCTTCAGTACTGGACATGGAGAAACAGGAACAGGCCCTTCAGTACTGGACATGGAGAAACAGGAACAGGCTCTTCAGTACTGGACATGGAGAAACAGGCCCTTCAGTACTGGACATGGAGGAACAGGCCCTTCAGTACTGGACATGGAGGAACAGGAACAGGCCCTTCAGTACTGGACATGGAGGAACAGGCCCTTCAGTACTGGACATGGAGAAACAGGCCCTTCAATACTGGACATGGAGAAACAGGAACAGGACCTTCAGTACTGGACATGGAGAAACAGGAACAGGCTCTTCAGTACTGGACATGGAGAAACAGGAACAGGCCCTTCAGTACTGGACATGGAGAAACAGGAACAGGCTCTTCAGTACTGGACATGGAGAAACAGGCCCTTCAGTACTGGACATGGAGGAACAGGCCCTTCTGTACTGGACATGGAGGAACAGGACCTTCAGTACTGGACATGCAGAAACAGGAAAAGGCCCTTTAATACTGGACATGGAGAAACAGGCCCTTTAGTACTGGACATGGAGAAACAGGAGCAGGCTCTTCAGTACTAGACATGGAGAAACAGGCCCTTCAGTACTGGACATGGAGGAACAGGCCCTTCAGTACTGGACATGGAGGAACAGGCCTTTCTGTACAGGACATGGAGGAACAGGACCTTCAGTACTGGACATGGAGAAACAGGAACAGGCCCTTTAAAACTGGACATGGAGAAACAGGCCATTTAGTACTGGACATGAGGGAGCAGGAACAGGCCCTTTAATACTGGACATGGAGGAACAAGCCCTTCAGTACTGGACATGGAGGAACAGGAACAGGCCCTTCAGTACTGGACATGGAGGAACAGGCCCTTCAGTACTGGACATGGAGAAACAGGCCCTTTAATACTGGACATGGAGAAACAGGAACAGGACCTTCAGTACTGGACATGGAGAAACAGGAACAGGCTCTTCAGTACTGGACATGGAGAAACAGGAACAGGCTCTTCAGTACTGGACATGGAGAAACAGGAACAGGCCCTTCAGTACTGGACATGGAGAAACAGGAACAGGCTCTTCAGTACTGGACATGGAGAAACAGGCCCTTCAGTACTGGACATGGAGGAACAGGCCCTTCAGTACTGGACATGGAGGAACAGGAACAGGCCCTTCAGTACTGGACATGGAGGAACAGGCCCTTCAGTACTGGACATGGAGAAACAGGCCCTTCAATACTGGACATGGAGAAACAGGAACAGGACCTTCAGTACTGGACATGGAGAAACAGGAACAGGCTCTTCAGTACTGGACATGGAGAAACAGGAACAGGCCCTTCAGTACTGGACATGGAGAAACAGGAACAGGCTCTTCAGTACTGGACATGGAGAAACAGGCCCTTCAGTACTGGACATGGAGGAACAGGCCCTTCAGTACTGGACATGGAGGAACAGGCCCTTCTGTACTGGACATGGAGGAACAGGACCTTCAGTACTGGACATGGAGAAACAGGAACAGGCCCTTTAATACTGGACATGGAGAAACAGGCCCTTTAGTACTGGACATGGAGAAACAGGAACAGGCCCTTCAGTACTGGACATGGAGAAACAGGAGCAGGCTCTTCAGTACTAGACATGGAGAAACAGGCCCTTCAGTACTGGACATGGAGGAACAGGCCCTTCAGTACTGGACATGGAGGAACAGGCCTTTCTGTACAGGACATGGAGGAACAGGACCTTCAGTACTGGACATGGAGAAACAGGAACAGGCCCTTTAATACTAGACATGGAGAAACAGGCCATTTAGTACTGGACATGAGGGAGCAGGAACAGGCCCTTTAATACTGGACATGGAGGAACAAGCCCTTCAGTACTGGACATGGAGGAACAGGAACAGGCCCTTCAGTACTGGACATGGAGGAACAGGCCCTTCAGTACTGGACATGGAGAAACAGGCCCTTCAATACTGGACATGGAGAAACAGGAACAGGACCTTCAGTACTGGACATGGAGAAACAGGAACAGGCTCTTCAGTACTGGACATGGAGAAACAGGAACAGGCTCTTCAGTACTGGACATGGAGAAACAGGAACAGGCTCTTCAGTACTGGACATGGAGAAACAGGAACAGGCCCTTCAGTACTGGACATGGAGAAACAGGAACAGGCTCTTCAGTACTGGACATGGAGAAACAGGCCCTTCAGTACTGGACATGGAGGAACAGGCCCTTCAGTACTGGACATGGAGGAACAGGAACAGGCCCTTCAGTACTGGACATGGAGGAACAGGCCCTTCAGTACTGGACATGGAGAAACAGGCCCTTCAATACTGGACATGGAGGCGCAGGAACAAGCCCTTCAGTACTGGACATGGAGGAGCAGGAACAGGCCCTTCAGTACTGGACATGGAGGAACAGACCCTTCAGTACTGGACATGGAGAAACAGGCCCTTCAATACTGGACATGGAGGAACAGGCCCTTCAGTACTTGACAAGGAGGAACAGGCCCTTCAGTACTGGACATGGAGGAACATGACCTTCACTACTGGACATGGAGAAACAGGAACAGGCCCTTCAGTCCTGGACATGGAGAAACAGGCCCTTCAGTACTAGACATGGAGGAACAGGCCCTTTCAGTACTTGACAAGGAGGAACAGGCCCTTCAGTACTGGACATGGAGGAACATGACCTTCACTACTGGACATGGAGAAAGAGGAACAGGCCCTTCAGTCCTGGACATGGAGAAACAGGCCCTTCAGTACTAGACATGGAGGAACAGGCCCTTCAGTACTTGACATGAGGGAGCTGGAACAGGCCCTTCGGTACTGGACATGGACAAACAGGCCCTTCAGTACTGGACATGGAGGAACAGGACCTTCACTACTGGACATGGAGAAACAGGAACTGGCCCTTCAGTACTGGACATGGAGGAGCAGGCCCTTCAGTACTGGACATGGAGGAGCAGGCCCTTCAATGCTGGACATGGAGAAACAGGAACAGGCCCTTTAGTACTGGACATGGAGGAACAGGAACAGGCCCTTTAATTCTGGACATGGAGAAACAGGCCCTTTAGTACTGGACATGAGGGAGCAGGAACAGGCCCTTCAATACAGGAAATGGAGTAGCAGGAACAAGCCCTTCAGTACTGGACATGGAGGAGCAGGAACAAGCCCTTCAGTACTTTACATGGAGGAACAGGAACAGGCCCTTCAGTACTGGACATGGAGGAACAGGCCCTTCAGTACTGGACATGGAGAAACAGGCCCTTCAATACTGGACATGGAGAAACAGGAACAGGCCCTTCAGTACTGGACATGGAGGAACAGGCCCTTCTGTACTGGACATGGAGGAACAGGACCTTCAGTACTGGACATGGAGAAACAGGAACAGGCCCTTTAATACTGGACATGGAGAAACAGGCCCTTTAGTACTGGACATGGAGAAACAGGAACAGGCCCTTCAGTACTGGACATGGAGGAACAGACCCTTCAGTACTGGACATGGAGAAACAGGCCCTTCAATACTGGACATGGAGGAACAGACCCTTCAGTACTTGACAAGGAGGAACAGGCCCTTCAGTACTGGACATGGAGGAACAGGACCTTCAGTACTGGACATGGAGAAACAGGAACAGGCCCTTTAATACTGGACATGGAGAAACAGGCCCTTTCGCACTGGACATGAGGGAGCAGGAACAGGCCCTTCAGTACTGGACATGGAGGAACAGGCCCTTCTGTACTGGACATGGAGGAACAGGACCTTCAGTACTGGACATGGAGAAACAGGAACAGGCCCTTTAATACTGGACATGGAGAAACAGGCCCTTTAGTACTGGACATGAGGGAGCAGGAACAGGCCCTTCAGTACAGGAAATGGAGGCGCAGGAACAAGCCCTTCAGTACTGGACATGGAGGAGCAGGAACAGGCCCTTCAGTACTGGACATGGAGGAACAGTCCCTTCAGTACTGGACATGGAGAAACAGGCCCTTCAATACTGGACATGGAGGAACAGGCCCTTCAGTACTTGACAAGGAGGAACAGGCCCTTCAGTACTGGACATGGAGGAACAGGACCTTCACTACTGGACATGGAGGAACAGGACCTTCAGTACTGGACATGGAGAAACAGGAACAGGCCCTTTAATACTGGACATGGAGAAACAGGCCCTTTAGTACTGGACATGGAGAAACAGGAACAGGCCCCTCAGTACTGGACATGGAGGAACAGACCCTTCAGTACTGGACATGGAGAAACAGGCCCTTCAGTACTTGACAAGGAGGAACAGGCCCTTCAGTACTTGACAAGGAGGAACAGGCCCTTCAGTACTGGACATGGAGGAACAGGACCTTCACTCCTGGACATGGAGAAACATGAACAGGCCCTTCAGTCCTGGACATGGAGAAACAGGCCCTTCAGTACTAGACATGGAGGAACAGGCCCTTTCAGTACTTGACAAGGAGGAACAGGCCCTTCAGTACTGGACATGGAGGAAAATGACCTTCACTACTGGACATGGAGAAAGAGGAACAGGCCCTTCAGTCCTGGACATGGAGAAACAGGCCCTTCAGTACTAGACATGGAGGAACAGGCCCTTCAGTACTTGACATGAGGGAGCCGGAACAGGCCCTTCGGTACTGGACATGGACAAACAGGCCCTTCAGTACTGGACATGGAGGAACAGGACCTTCACTACTGGACATGGAGAAACAGGAACTGGCCCTTCAGTACTGGACATGGAGGAGCAGGCCCTTCAGTACTGGACATGGAGGAGCAGGAACAGGCCCTTCAGTGCTGGACATGGAGGAACAGGCCCTTCAGTACTTGACAAGGAGGAACAGGCCCTTCAGTACTGGACATGGAGGAACAGGACCTTCAGTACTGGACATGGAGAAACAGGCCCTTCAGTACTGGACATGGAGGAACAGGCCCTTCAGTACTGGACATGGAGAAACAGGCCCTTCAATGCTGGACATGGAGAAACAGGAACAGGCCCTTTAGTACTGGACATGGAGGAACAGGCCCTTCAGTACTGGACATGGAGAAACAGGAACAGGCCCTTTAATTCTGGACATGGAGAAACAGGCCCTTTAGTACTGGACATGAGGGAGCAGGAACAGGCCCTTCAGTACAGGAAATGGAGTAGCAGGAACAAGCCCTTCAGTACTGGACATGGAGGAGCAGGAACAAGCCCTTCAGTACTTTACATGGAGGAACAGGAACAGGCCCTTCAGTACTGGACATGGAGGAACAGGCCCTTCAGTACTGGACATGGAGAAACAGGCCCTTCAATACTGGACATGGAGAAACAGGAACAGACCCTTCAGTACTGGACATGGAGGAACAGGCCCTTCAGTCCTGGACATGGAGAAACAGGCCCTTCAGTACTAGACATGGAGGAACAGGCCCTTTCAGTACTTGACAAGGAGGAACAGGCCCTTCAGTACTGGACATGGAGGAAAATGACCTTCACTACTGGACATGGAGAAAGAGGAACAGGCCCTTCAGTCCTGGACATGGAGAAACAGGCCCTTCAGTACTAGACATGGAGGAACAGGCCCTTCAGTACTTGACATGAGGGAGCCGGAACAGGCCCTTCGGTACTGGACATGGACAAACAGGCCCTTCAGTACTGGACATGGAGGAACAGGACCTTCACTACTGGACATGGAGAAACAGGAACTGGCCCTTCAGTACTGGACATGGAGGAGCAGGCCCTTCAGTACTGGACATGGAGGAGCAGGAACAGGCCCTTCAGTGCTGGACATGGAGGAACAGGCCCTTCAGTACTTGACAAGGAGGAACAGGCCCTTCAGTACTGGACATGGAGGAACAGGACCTTCAGTACTGGACATGGAGAAACAGGCCCTTCAGTACTGGACATGGAGGAACAGGCCCTTCAGTACTGGACATGGAGAAACAGGCCCTTCAATGCTGGACATGGAGAAACAGGAACAGGCCCTTTAGTACTGGACATGGAGGAACAGGCCCTTCAGTACTGGACATGGAGAAACAGGAACAGGCCCTTTAATTCTGGACATGGAGAAACAGGCCCTTTAGTACTGGACATGAGGGAGCAGGAACAGGCCCTTCAGTACAGGAAATGGAGTAGCAGGAACAAGCCCTTCAGTACTGGACATGGAGGAGCAGGAACAAGCCCTTCAGTACTTTACATGGAGGAACAGGAACAGGCCCTTCAGTACTGGACATGGAGGAACAGGCCCTTCAGTACTGGACATGGAGAAACAGGCCCTTCAATACTGGACATGGAGAAACAGGAACAGGCCCTTCAGTACTGGACATGGAGGAACAGGCCCTTCTGTACTGGACATGGAGGAACAGGACCTTCAGTACTGGACATGGAGAAACAGGAACAGGCCCTTTAATACTGGACATGGAGAAACAGGCCCTTTAGTACTGGACATGGAGAAACAGGAACAGGCCCCTCAGTACTGGACATGGAGGAACAGACCCTTCAGTACTGGACATGGAGAAACAGGCCCTTCAATACTGGACATGGAGGAACAGGCCCTTCAGTACTTGACAAGGAGGAACAGGCCCTTCAGTACTGGACATGGAGGAACAGGACCTTCACTCCTGGACATGGAGAAACAGGAACAGGCCCTTCAGTCCTGGACATGGAGAAACAGGCCCTTCAGTACTAGACATGGAGGAACAGGCCCTTTCAGTACTTGACAAGGAGGAACAGGCCCTTCAGTACTGGACATGGAGGAAAATGACCTTCACTACTGGACATGGAGAAAGAGGAACAGGCCCTTCAGTCCTGGACATGGAGAAACAGGCCCTTCAGTACTAGACATGGAGGAACAGGCCCTTCAGTACTTGACATGAGGGAGCCGGAACAGGCCCTTCGGTACTGGACATGGACAAACAGGCCCTTCAGTACTGGACATGGAGGAACAGGACCTTCACTACTGGACATGGAGAAACAGGAACTGGCCCTTCAGTACTGGACATGGAGGAGCAGGCCCTTCAGTACTGGACATGGAGGAGCAGGAACAGGCCCTTCAGTGCTGGACATGGAGGAACAGGAACATGCCCTTCAGCACTGGACATGGAGAAACAGGCCCTTTAGTACTGGACATGGAGGAACAGGACCTTTAGTACTTGACATGGAGAAACAGGCCCTTCAGCACTGGACATGGAGGAGCAGGAACAGGCCCTTCAGTGCTGGACATGGAGGAACAGGCCCTTCAGTACTTGACAAGGAGGAACATGCCCTTCAGTACTGGACATGGAGGAACAGGACCTTCAGTACTGGACATGGAGAAACAGGCCCTTCAGTACTGGACATGGAGGAACAGGCCCTTCAGTACTGGACATGGAGAAACAGGAACAGGCCCTTCAGTCCTGGACATGGAGAAACAGGCCTTTCAGTACTAGACATGGAGGAACAGGCCCTTTCAGTACTTGACAAGGAGGAACAGGCCCTTCAATACTGGACATGGAGGAACATGACCTTCACTACTGGACATGGAGAAAGAGGAACAGGCCCTTCAGTCCTGGACATGGAGAAGCAGGCCCTTCAGTACTAGACATGGAGGAACAGGCCCTTCAGTACTTGACATGAGGGAGCCGGAACAGGCCCTTCGGTACTGGACATGGACAAACAGGCCCTTCAGTACTGGAATTGGAGGAACAGGACCTTCACTACTGGACATGGAGAAACAGGAACTGGCCCTTCAGTACTGGACATGGAGGAGCAGGCCCTTCAGTACTGGACATGGAGGAGCAGGAACAGGCCCTTCAGTGCTGGACATGGAGGAACAGGAACAGGCCCTTCAGCACTGGACATGGAGAAACAGGCCCTTTAGTACTGGACATGGAGGAACAGGACCTTTAGTACTTGACATGGAGAAACAGGCCCTTCAGTACTGGACATGGAGGAACAGGCCCTTCAGTACTGGACATGGAGAAACAGGCCCTTCAATGCTGGACATGGAGAAACAGGAACAGGCCCTTTAGTACTGGACATTTAGGAACAGGAACAAGGCCCTTCAGTACTGGACATGGAGGAACAGGCCCTTCAGTCCTGGACATGGAGAAACAGGCCCTTCAGTACTAGACATGGAGGAACAGGCCCTTTCAGTACTTGACAAGGAGGAACAGGCCCTTCAGTACTGGACATGGAGGAAAATGACCTTCACTACTGGACATGGAGAAAGAGGAACAGGCCCTTCAGTCCTGGACATGGAGAAACAGGCCCTTCAGTACTAGACATGGAGGAACAGGCCCTTCAGTACTTGACATGAGGGAGCCGGAACAGGCCCTTCGGTACTGGACATGGACAAACAGGCCCTTCAGTACTGGACATGGAGGAACAGGACCTTCACTACTGGACATGGAGAAACAGGAACTGGCCCTTCAGTACTGGACATGGAGGAGCAGGCCCTTCAGTACTGGACATGGAGGAGCAGGAACAGGCCCTTCAGTGCTGGACATGGAGGAACAGGCCCTTCAGTACTTGACAAGGAGGAACAGGCCCTTCAGTACTGGACATGGAGGAACAGGACCTTCAGTACTGGACATGGAGAAACAGGCCCTTCAGTACTGGACATGGAGGAACAGGCCCTTCAGTACTGGACATGGAGAAACAGGCCCTTCAATGCTGGACATGGAGAAACAGGAACAGGCCCTTTAGTACTGGACATGGAGGAACAGGCCCTTCAGTACTGGACATGGAGAAACAGGAACAGGCCCTTTAATTCTGGACATGGAGAAACAGGCCCTTTAGTACTGGACATGAGGGAGCAGGAACAGGCCCTTCAGTACAGGAAATGGAGTAGCAGGAACAAGCCCTTCAGTACTGGACATGGAGGAGCAGGAACAAGCCCTTCAGTACTTTACATGGAGGAACAGGAACAGGCCCTTCAGTACTGGACATGGAGGAACAGGCCCTTCAGTACTGGACATGGAGAAACAGGCCCTTCAATACTGGACATGGAGAAACAGGAACAGGCCCTTCAGTACTGGACATGGAGGAACAGGCCCTTCTGTACTGGACATGGAGGAACAGGACCTTCAGTACTGGACATGGAGAAACAGGAACAGGCCCTTTAATACTGGACATGGAGAAACAGGCCCTTTAGTACTGGACATGGAGAAACAGGAACAGGCCCCTCAGTACTGGACATGGAGGAACAGACCCTTCAGTACTGGACATGGAGAAACAGGCCCTTCAATACTGGACATGGAGGAACAGGCCCTTCAGTACTTGACAAGGAGGAACAGGCCCTTCAGTACTGGACATGGAGGAACAGGACCTTCACTCCTGGACATGGAGAAACAGGAACAGGCCCTTCAGTCCTGGACATGGAGAAACAGGCCCTTCAGTACTAGACATGGAGGAACAGGCCCTTTCAGTACTTGACAAGGAGGAACAGGCCCTTCAGTACTGGACATGGAGGAAAATGACCTTCACTACTGGACATGGAGAAAGAGGAACAGGCCCTTCAGTCCTGGACATGGAGAAACAGGCCCTTCAGTACTAGACATGGAGGAACAGGCCCTTCAGTACTTGACATGAGGGAGCCGGAACAGGCCCTTCGGTACTGGACATGGACAAACAGGCCCTTCAGTACTGGACATGGAGGAACAGGACCTTCACTACTGGACATGGAGAAACAGGAACTGGCCCTTCAGTACTGGACATGGAGGAGCAGGCCCTTCAGTACTGGACATGGAGGAGCAGGAACAGGCCCTTCAGTGCTGGACATGGAGGAACAGGAACATGCCCTTCAGCACCACCTCTGGAGAAGAAAGACAGCAGACAGCAAGAGAGGAGGTGAAATAGCGCTCCTCTCCGTCACGTGGCGTGCCAAGCCACCACCTCTGGAGAAGGAAGAGAGGAGGTTAAATAGCGCTCCTCTCCGTCACGTGGCGTGCCAAGCCACCACCTCTGGAGAAGAAAGACAGCAGACAGCAAGAGAGGAGGTGAAATGGCGCTCCTCTCCGTCACGTGGCGTGCCAAGCCACCACCTCTGGAGAAGAAAGATTGCAGACAGCAAGAGAGGAGGTGAAATAGCGCTCCTCTCCGTCACGTGGCGTGCCAAGCCACCACCTCTGGAGAAGAAAGACAGCAGACAGCAAGAGAGGAGGTGAAAGCGCTCCTCTCCGTCAAGTGGCGTGCCAAGCCACCACCTCTGGAGAAGCAAGAGAGGAGGTGAAATAGCGCTCCTCTCTGTCACGTGGCGTGCCAAGCCACCACCTCTGGAGAAGAAAGACAGCAGACAGCAAGAGAGGAGGTGAAAGCGCTCCTCTCCGTCAAGTGGCGTGCCAAGCCACCACCTCTGGAGAAGCAAGAGAGGAGGTGAAATAGCGCTCCTCTCCGTCACGTGGCGTGCCAAGCCACCACCTCTGGAGAAGAAAGACAGCAGACAGCAAGAGAGGAGGTGAAATAGCGCTCCTCTCCGTCACGTGGCGTGCCAAGCCACCACCTCTGGAGAAGCAAGAGAGGAGGTGAAATAGTGCTCCTCTCCGTCACGTGGCGTGCCAAGCCACCACCTCTGGAGAAGAAAGACAGCAGACAGCAAGAGAGGAGGTGAAATAGCACTCCTCTGTTAGGTAAATTTGTACTTTATGTTTATTATTAGTACTTGATATAATGGGAATTAACATTTTGTAAGTTATCGTTGTTTCATGCATGTCTATTATAACCACTGTTCACTGTTTCACACCTGCAAGGGCACGAGTCTTTGTATTATTGAAACTGTACCACTCTGAGACTCTTCAAGGTCTCTGGCCTCTGGGCCGGGGGACATCTTATCTGAGACTCCTGCTTCAACTGTGTGAACCATATAGAAGTGTAACCACTCACACACACACACACACACACACACACACACACACACACACACACACACACACACACACACACACACAGGCCAGTGTTAACCTGCTTTGTCTGTGTATGAAAATGTAACCGCCTACTCTAACTTTGAATAAAACGGGGCAGAGAAATGAAGATCGGGGCAGATCGGTGAACTTCAGCTCCTGAGGTGAATTCATTTCTCGGTCCTTGTACAAGCTGACTTATTGTTTTGACTCTTTATTGCTCTCGATAAACGGGGTTGTCTCTCTTTTCATTCTTGCAGGTTTTGTTCCCAACACCTCTCCGTCACGTGGCGTGCCAAGCCACCACCTCTGGAGAAGCAAGAGAGGAGGTGAAATAGCGCTCCTCTCCGTCACGTGGCGTGCCAAGCCACCACCTCTGGAGAAGAAAGACAGCAGACAGCAAGAGAGGAGGTGAAATAGCGCTCCTCTCCGTCACGTGGCGTGCCAAGCCACCACCTCTGGAGAAGCAAGAGAGGAGGTGAAATAGTGCTCCTCTCCGTCACGTGGCGTGCCAAGCCACCACCTCTGGAGAAGAAAGACAGCAGACAGCAAGAGAGGAGGTGAAATAGTGCTCCTCTCCGTCACGTGGCGTGCCAAGCCACCACCTCTGGAGAAGAAAGACAGCAGACAGCAAGAGAGGAGGTGAAACAGCGCTCCTCTCCGTCAAGTGGCGTGCCAAGCCACCACCTCTGGAGAAGCAAGAGAGAAGTTGAAATAGCGCTCCTCTCCGTCACGTGGCGTGCCAAGCCACCACCTCTGGAGAAGAAAGACAGCAGACAGCAAGAGAGGAGGTGAAATAGCGCTCCTCTCCGTCATGTGGCGTGCCAAGCCACCACCTCTGGAGAAGAAAGAGAGGAGGTGAAATAGCGCTCCTCTCCGTCACGTGGCGTGCCAAGCCACCACCTCTGGAGAAGAAAGACAGCAGACAGCAAGAGAGGAGGTGAAATAGCGCTCCTCTCCGTCACGTGGCGTGCCAAGCCACCACCTCTGGAGAAGAAAGAGAGGAGGTGAAATAGCGCTCCTCTCCGTCACGTGGCGTGCCAAGCCACCACCTCTGGAGAAGAAAGACAGCAGACAGCAAGAGAGGAGGTGAAATAGCGCTCCTCTCCGTCACGTGGCGTGCCAAGCCACCACCTCTGGAGAAGCAAGAGAGGAGGTGAAATAGCGCTCCTCTCCGTCACGTGGCGTGCCAAGCCACCACCTCTGGAGAAGAAAGACAGCAGACAGCAAGAGAGGAGGTGAAATAGCGCTCCTCTCCGTCACGTGGCGTGCCAAGCCACCACCTCTGGAGAAGAAAGACAGCAGACAGCAAGAGAGGAGGTGAAATAGCGCTCCTCCCCGTCACGTGGCGTGCCAAGCCACCACCTCTGGAGAAGCAAGAGAGGAGGTGAAATAGCGCTCCTCTCCGTCACGTGACGTGCCAAGCCACCACCTCTGGAGAAGCAAGAGAGGAGGTGAAATAGCGCTCCTCTCCGTCACGTGGCGTGCCAAGCCACCACCTCTGGAGAAGAAAGACAGCAGACAGCAAGAGAGGAGGTGAAATAGCGCTCCTCTCCGTCACGTGGCGTGCCAAGCCACCACCTCTGGAGAAGAAAGACAGCAGACAGCAAGAGAGGAGGTGAAATAGCGCTCCTCTCCGTCACGTGGCGTGCCAAGCCACCACCTCTGGAGAAGAAAGACAGCAGACAGCAAGAGAGGAGGTGAAATAGCGCTCCTCCCCGTCACGTGGCGTGCCAAGCCACCACCTCTGGAGAAGCAAGAGAGGAGGTGAAATAGCGCTCCTCTCCGTCACGTGACGTGCCAAGCCACCACCTCTGGAGAAGCAAGAGAGGAGGTGAAATAGCGCTCCTCTCCGTCACGTGGCGTGCCAAGCCACCACCTCTGGAGAAGAAAGACAGCAGACAGCAAGAGAGGAGGTGAAAGCGCTCCTCTCCGTCAAGTGGCGTGCCAAGCCACCACCTCTGGAGAAGCAAGAGAGGAGGTGAAATAGCGCTCCTCTCTGTCACGTGGCGTGCCAAGCCACCACCTCTGGAGAAGAAAGACAGCAGACAGCAAGAGAGGAGGTGAAAGCGCTCCTCTCCGTCAAGTGGCGTGCCAAGCCACCACCTCTGGAGAAGCAAGAGAGGAGGTGAAATAGCGCTCCTCTCCGTCACGTGGCGTGCCAAGCCACCACCTCTGGAGAAGAAAGACAGCAGACAGCAAGAGAGGAGGTGAAATAGCGCTCCTCTCCGTCACGTGGCGTGCCAAGCCACCACCTCTGGAGAAGCAAGAGAGGAGGTGAAATAGCGCTCCTCTCCGTCACGTGGCGTGCCAAGCCACCACCTCTGGAGAAGAAAGACAGCAGACAGCAAGAGAGGAGGTGAAATAGCGCTCCTCTGTTAGGTAAATTTGTACTTTATGTTTATTATTAGTACTTGATATAATGGGAATTAACATTTTGTAAGTTATCGTTGTTTCATGCATGTCTATTATAACCACTGTTCACTGTTTCACACCTGCAAGGGCATGAGTCTTTGGATTATTGAAACTGTACCACTCTGAGACTCTTCAAGGTCTCTGGCCTCTGGGCCGGGGGACATCTTATCTGAGACTCCTGCTTCAACTGTGTGAACCATATAGAAGTGTAACCACTCACACACACACACACACACACACACACACACACACACACACACACACACACACACACACACACACACACACACACACACACACACACACAGGCCAGTGTTAACCTGCTTTGTCTGTGTATGAAAATGTAACCGCCTACTCTAACTTTGAATAAAACGGGGCAGAGAAATGAAGATCGGGGCAGATCGGTGAACTTCAGCTCCTGAGGTGAATTCATTTCTCGGTCCTTGTACAAGCTGACTTATTGTTTTGACTCTTTATTGCTCTCGATAAACGGGGTTGTCTCTCTTTTCATTCTTGCAGGTTTTGTTCCCAACACCTCTCCGTCACGTGGCGTGCCAAGTCACCACCTCTGGAGAAGAAAGACAGCAGACAGCAAGAGAGGAGGTGAAATAGCGCTCCTCTCCGTCACGTGGCGTGCCAAGCCACCACCTCTGGAGAAGAAAGAGAGGAGGTGAAATAGCGCTCCTCTCCATCACGTGGCGTGCCAAGCCACCACCTCTGGAGAAGAAAGACAGCAGACAGCAAGAGAGGAGGTGAAATAGCGCTCCTCTCCGTCAAGTGGCGTGCCAAGCCACCACCTCTGGAGAAGCAAGAGAGGAGGTGAAATAGCGCTCCTCTCCATCACGTGGCGTGCCAAGCCACCACCTCTGGAGAAGAAAGACAGCAGACAGCAAGAGAGGAGGTGAAACAGCGCTCCTCTCCGTCAAGTGGCGTGCCAAGCCACCACCTCTGGAGAAGCAAGAGAGGAGTTGAAATAGCGCTCCTCTCCGTCACATGGCGTGCCAAGCCACCACCTCTGGAGAAGAAAGACAGCAGACAGCAAGAGAGGAGGTGAAATAGTGCTCCTCTCCGTCACGTGGCGTGCCAAGCCACCACCTCTGGAGAAGAAAGACAGCAGACAGCAAGAGAGGAGGTGAAATAGCGCTCCTCTCCGTCACGTGGCGTGCCAAGCCACCACCTCTGGAGAAGAAAGAGAGGAGGTGAAATAGCGCTCCTCTCCGTCATGTGGCGTGCCAAGCCACCACCTCTGGAGAAGAAAGACAGCAGACAGCAAGAGAGGAGGTGAAATAGCGCTCCTCTCCGTCACGTGGCGTGCCAAGCCACCACCTCTGGAGAAGAAAGAGAGGAGGTGAAATAGCGCTCCTCTCCGTCACGTGGCGTGCCAAGCCACCACCTCTGGAGAAGAAAGACAGCAGACAGCAAGAGAGGAGGTGAAATAGCGCTCCTCTCCGTCACGTGGCGTGCCAAGCCACCACCTCTGGAGAAGCAAGAGAGGAGGTGAAATAGCGCTCCTCTCCGTCACGTGGCGTGCCAAGCCACCACCTCTGGAGAAGAAAGACAGCAGACAGCAAGAGAGGAGGTGAAATAGCGCTCCTCTCCGTCACGTGGCGTGCCAAGCCACCACCTCTGGAGAAGAAAGACAGCAGACAGCAAGAGAGGAGGTGAAATAGCGCTCCTCCCCGTCACGTGGCGTGCCAAGCCACCACCTCTGGAGAAGCAAGAGAGGAGGTGAAATAGCGCTCCTCTCCGTCACGTGACGTGCCAAGCCACCACCTCTGGAGAAGCAAGAGAGGAGGTGAAATAGCGCTCCTCTCCGTCACGTGGCGTGCCAAGCCACCACCTCTGGAGAAGAAAGACAGCAGACAGCAAGAGAGGAGGTGAAATAGCGCTCCTCTCCGTCACGTGGTGTGCCAAGCCACCACCTCTGGAGAAGCAAGAGAGGAGGTGAAATAGCGCTCCTCTCCGTCACGTGGCGTGCCAAGCCACCATCTCTGGAGAAGAAAGACAGCAGACAGCAAGAGACGAGGTGAAATAGCGCTCCTCTCCGTCACGTGGCGTGCCAAGCCACCACCTCTGGAGAAGCAAGAGAGGAGGTGAAATAGCGCTCCTCTCCGTCACGTGGCATGCCAAGCCACCACCTCTGGAGAAGAAAGACAGCAGACAGCAAGAGAGGAGGTGAAATAGCGCTCCTCTCCGTCACGTGGCGTGCCAAGCCACCACCTCTGGAGAAGAAAGAGAGGAGGTGAAATAGCGCTCCTCTCCGTCACGTGGCGTGCCAAGCCACCACCTCTGGAGAAGAAAGACAGCAGACAGCAAGAGAGGAGGTGAAATAGCGCTCCTCTCCGTCACGTGGCGTGCCAAGCCACCACCTCTGGAGAAGCAAGAGAGGAGATGAAATAGCGCTCCTCTCCGTCAAGTGGCGTGCCAAGCCACCACCTCTGGAGAAGAAAGACAGCAGACAGCAAGAGAGGAGGTGAAATAGCGCTCCTCCCCGTCACGTGGCGTGCCAAGCCACCACCTCTGGAGAAGCAAGAGAGGAGGTGAAATAGCGCTCCTCTCCGTCACGTGGCGTGCCAAGCCACCACCTCTGGAGAAGAAAGACAGCAGACAGCAAGAGAGGAGGTGAAATAGTGCTCCTCTCCGTCACGTGGCGTGCCAAGCCACCACCTCTGGAGAAGAAAGACAGCAGACAGCAAGAGAGGAGGTGAAAGCGCTCCTCTCCGTCAAGTGGCGTGCCAAGCCACCACCTCTGGAGAAGCAAGAGAGGAGGTGAAATAGCGCTCCTCTCCGTCACGTGGCGTGCCAAGCCACCACCTCTGGAGAAGAAAGACAGCAGACAGCAAGAGAGGAGGTGAAATAGCGCTCCTCTCCGTCACGTGGCGTGCCAAGCCACCACCTCTGGAGAAGCAAGAGAGGAGGTGAAATAGCGCTCCTCTCCGTCACGTGGCGTGCCAAGCCACCACCTCTGGAGAAGAAAGACAGCAGACAGCAAGAGAGGAGGTGAAATAGCGCTCCTCTCCGTCACGTGGCGTGCCAAGCCACCACCTCTGGAGAAGGAAGAGAGGAGGTGAAATAGCGCTCCTCTCCGTCACGTGGCGTGCCAAGCCACCACCTCTGGAGAAGAAAGACAGCAGACAGCAAGAGAGGAGGTGAAATAGCGCTCCTCTGTTAGGTAAATTTGTACTTTATGTTTATTATTAGTACTTGATATAATGGGAATTAACATTTTGTAAGTTATCGTTGTTTCATGCATGTCTATTATAACCACTGTTCACTGTTTCACACCTGCAAGGGCACGAGTCTTTGTATTATTGAAACTGTACCACTCTGAGACTCTTCAAGGTCTCTGGCCTCTGGGCCGGGGGACATCTTATCTGAGACTCCTGCTTCAACTGTGTGAACCATATAGAAGTGTAACCACTCACACACACACACACACACACACACACACACACACACACACACACACACACACACACACACACACACACACACACACACACACACACAGGCCAGTGTTAACCTGCTTTGTCTGTGTATGAAAATGTAACCGCCTACTCTAACTTTGAATAAAACGGGGCAGAGAAATGAAGATCGGGGCAGATCGGTGAACTTCAGCTCCTGAGGTGAATTCATTTCTCGGTCCTTGTACAAGCTGACTTATTGTTTTGACTCTTTATTGCTCTCGATAAACGGGGTTGTCTCTCTTTTCATTCTTGCAGGTTTTGTTCCCAACACCTCTCCGTCACGTGGCGTGCCAAGTCACCACCTCTGGAGAAGAAAGACAGCAGACAGCAAGAGAGGAGGTGAAATAGCGCTCCTCTCCGTCACGTGGCGTGCCAAGCCACCACCTCTGGAGAAGAAAGAGAGGAGGTGAAATAGCGCTCCTCTCCATCACGTGGCGTGCCAAGCCACCACCTCTGGAGAAGAAAGACAGCAGACAGCAAGAGAGGAGGTGAAATAGCGCTCCTCTCCGTCAAGTGGCGTGCCAAGCCACCACCTCTGGAGAAGCAAGAGAGGAGGTGAAATAGCGCTCCTCTCCATCACGTGGCGTGCCAAGCCACCACCTCTGGAGAAGAAAGACAGCAGACAGCAAGAGAGGAGGTGAAACAGCGCTCCTCTCCGTCAAGTGGCGTGCCAAGCCACCACCTCTGGAGAAGCAAGAGAGGAGTTGAAATAGCGCTCCTCTCCGTCACATGGCGTGCCAAGCCACCACCTCTGGAGAAGAAAGACAGCAGACAGCAAGAGAGGAGGTGAAATAGTGCTCCTCTCCGTCACGTGGCGTGCCAAGCCACCACCTCTGGAGAAGAAAGACAGCAGACAGCAAGAGAGGAGGTGAAATAGCGCTCCTCTCCGTCACGTGGCGTGCCAAGCCACCACCTCTGGAGAAGAAAGAGAGGAGGTGAAATAGCGCTCCTCTCCGTCATGTGGCGTGCCAAGCCACCACCTCTGGAGAAGAAAGACAGCAGACAGCAAGAGAGGAGGTGAAATAGCGCTCCTCTCCGTCACGTGGCGTGCCAAGCCACCACCTCTGGAGAAGAAAGAGAGGAGGTGAAATAGCGCTCCTCTCCGTCACGTGGCGTGCCAAGCCACCACCTCTGGAGAAGAAAGACAGCAGACAGCAAGAGAGGAGGTGAAATAGCGCTCCTCTCCGTCACGTGGCGTGCCAAGCCACCACCTCTGGAGAAGAAAGACAGCAGACAGCAAGAGAGGAGGTGAAATAGCGCTCCTCTCCGTCACGTGGCGTGCCAAGCCACCACCTCTGGAGAAGAAAGACAGCAGACAGCAAGAGAGGAGGTGAAATAGCGCTCCTCCCCGTCACGTGGCGTGCCAAGCCACCACCTCTGGAGAAGCAAGAGAGGAGGTGAAATAGCGCTCCTCTCCGTCACGTGACGTGCCAAGCCACCACCTCTGGAGAAGCAAGAGAGGAGGTGAAATAGCGCTCCTCTCCGTCACGTGGCGTGCCAAGCCACCACCTCTGGAGAAGAAAGACAGCAGACAGCAAGAGAGGAGGTGAAATAGTGCTCCTCTCCGTCACGTGGCGTGCCAAGCCACCACCTCTGGAGAAGAAAGACAGCAGACAGCAAGAGAGGAGGTGAAATAGCGCTCCTCTCCGTCACGTGGTGTGCCAAGCCACCACCTCTGGAGAAGCAAGAGAGGAGGTGAAATAGCGCTCCTCTCCGTCACGTGGCGTGCCAAGCCACCATCTCTGGAGAAGAAAGACAGCAGACAGCAAGAGACGAGGTGAAATAGCGCTCCTCTCCGTCACGTGGCGTGCCAAGCCACCACCTCTGGAGAAGCAAGAGAGGAGGTGAAATAGCGCTCCTCTCCGTCACGTGGCATGCCAAGCCACCACCTCTGGAGAAGAAAGACAGCAGACAGCAAGAGAGGAGGTGAAATAGCGCTCCTCTCCGTCACGTGGCGTGCCAAGCCACCACCTCTGGAGAAGAAAGAGAGGAGGTGAAATAGCGCTCCTCTCCGTCACGTGGCGTGCCAAGCCACCACCTCTGGAGAAGAAAGACAGCAGACAGCAAGAGAGGAGGTGAAATAGCGCTCCTCTCCGTCACGTGGCGTGCCAAGCCACCACCTCTGGAGAAGCAAGAGAGGAGGTGAAATAGCGCTCCTCTCCGTCACGTGGCGTGCCAAGCCACCACCTCTGGAGAAGAAAGACAGCAGACAGCAAGAGAGGAGGTGAAATAGCGCTCCTCCCCGTCACGTGGCGTGCCAAGCCACCACCTCTGGAGAAGCAAGAGAGGAGGTGAAATAGCGCTCCTCTCCGTCACGTGGCGTGCCAAGCCACCACCTCTGGAGAAGAAAGACAGCAGACAGCAAGAGAGGAGGTGAAATAGTGCTCCTCTCCGTCACGTGGCGTGCCAAGCCACCACCTCTGGAGAAGAAAGACAGCAGACAGCAAGAGAGGAGGTGAAAGCGCTCCTCTCCGTCAAGTGGCGTGCCAAGCCACCACCTCTGGAGAAGCAAGAGAGGAGGTGAAATAGCGCTCCTCTCCGTCACGTGGCGTGCCAAGCCACCACCTCTGGAGAAGAAAGACAGCAGACAGCAAGAGAGGAGGTGAAATAGCGCTCCTCTCCGTCACGTGGCGTGCCAAGCCACCACCTCTGGAGAAGCAAGAGAGGAGGTGAAATAGCGCTCCTCTCTGTCACGTGGCGTGCCAAGCCACCACCTCTGGAGAAGAAAGACAGCAGACAGCAAGAGAGGAGGTGAAATAGCGCTCCTCTGTTAGGTAAATTTGTACTTTATGTTTATTATTAGTACTTGATATAATGGGAATTAACATTTTGTAAGTTATCGTTGTTTCATGCATGTCTATTATAACCACTGTTCACTGTTTCACACCTGCAAGGGCACGAGTCTTTGTATTATTGAAACTGTACCACTCTGAGACTCTTCAAGGTCTCTGGCCTCTGGGCCGGGGGACATCTTATCTGAGACTCCTGCTTCAACTGTGTGAACCATATAGAAGTGTAACCACTCACACACACACACACACACACACACACACACACACACACACACACACACACACACACACACATACACACACACACACACACACACACAGACCAGTGTTAACCTGCTTTGTCTGTGTATGAAAATGTAACCGCCTACTCTAACTTTGAATAAAACGGGGCAGAGAAATGAAGATCGGGGAAGATCGGTGAACTTCAGCTCCTGAGGTGAATTCATTTCTCGGTCCTTGTACAAGCTGACTTATTGTTTTGACTCTTTATTGCTCTCGATAAACGGGGTTGTCTCTCTTTTCATTCTTGCAGGTTTTGTTCCCAACACCTCTCCGTCACGTGGCGTGCCAAGTCACCACCTCTGGAGAAGAAAGACAGCAGACAGCAAGAGAGGAGGTGAAATAGCGCTCCTCTCCGTCACGTGGCGTGCCAAGCCACCACCTCTGGAGAAGAAAGAGAGGAGGTGAAATAGCGCTCCTCTCCATCACGTGGCGTGCCAAGCCACCACCTCTGGAGAAGAAAGACAGCAGACAGCAAGAGAGGAGGTGAAATAGCGCTCCTCTCCGTCAAGTGGCGTGCCAAGCCACCACCTCTGGAGAAGCAAGAGAGGAGGTGAAATAGCGCTCCTCTCCATCACGTGGCGTGCCAAGCCACCACCTCTGGAGAAGAAAGACAGCAGACAGCAAGAGAGGAGGTGAAATAGTGCTCCTCTTCGTCACGTGGCGTGCCAAGCCACCACCTCTGGAGAAGAAAGACAGCAGACAGCAAGAGAGGAGGTGAAATAGCGCTCCTCTCCGTCACGTGGCGTGCCAAGCCACCACCTCTGGAGAAGCAAGAGAGGAGGTGAAATAGCGCTCCTCTCCGTCACGTGGCGTGCCAAGCCACTACCTCTGGAGAAGAAAGACAGCAGACAGCAAGAGAGGAGGTGAAATAGCGCTCCTCTCCGTCACGTGGCGTGCCAAGCCACCACCTCTGGAGAAGAAAGAGAGGAGGTGAAATAGCGCTCCTCTCCGTCACGTGGCGTGCCAAGCCACCACCTCTGGAGAAGAAAGACAGCAGACAGCAAGAGAGGAGGTGAAATAGCGCTCCTCTCCGTCACGTGGCGTGCCAAGCCACCACCTCTGGAGAAGAAAGACAGCAGACAGCAAGAGAGGAGGTGAAATAGCGCTCCTCTCCGTCACGTGGCGTGCCAAGCCACCACCTCTGGAGAAGCAAGAGAGGAGGTGAAATAGCGCTCCTCTCCGTCACGTGGCGTGCCAAGCCACCACCTCTGGAGAAGAAAGACAGCAGACAGCAAGAGAGGAGGTGAAATAGCGCTCCTCTCCGTCACGTGGCGTGCCAAGCCACCACCTCTGGAGAAGAAAGACAGCAGACAGCAAGAGAGGAGGTGAAATAGCGCTCCTCCCCGTCACGTGGCGTGCCAAGCCACCACCTCTGGAGAAGCAAGAGAGGAGGTGAAATAGCGCTCCTCTCCGTCACGTGACGTGCCAAGCCACCACCTCTGGAGAAGCAAGAGAGGAGGTGAAATAGCGCTCCTCTCCGTCACGTGGCGTGCCAAGCCACCACCTCTGGAGAAGAAAGACAGCAGACAGCAAGAGAGGAGGTGAAATAGTGCTCCTCTTCGTCACGTGGCGTGCCAAGCCACCACCTCTGGAGAAGAAAGACAGCAGACAGCAAGAGAGGAGGTGAAATAGCGCTCCTCTGTTAGGTAAATTTGTACTTTATGTTTATTATTAGTACTTGATATAATGGGAATTAACATTTTGTAAGTTATCGTTGTTTCATGCATGTCTATTATAACCACTGTTCACTGTTTCACACCTGCAAGGGCACGAGTCTTTGTATTATTGAAACTGTACCACTCTGAGACTCTTCAAGGTCTCTGGCCTCTGGGCCGGGGGACATCTTATCTGAGACTCCTGCTTCAACTGTGTGAACCATATAGAAGTGTAACCACTCACACACACACACACACACACACACACACACACACACACACACACACACACACACACACACACACACACACACACACACACACACACACAGGCCAGTGTTAACCTGCTTTGTCTGTGTATGAAAATGTAACCGCCTACTCTAACTTTGAATAAAACGGGGCAGAGAAATGAAGATCGGGGCAGATCGGTGAACTTCAGCTCCTGAGGTGAATTCATTTCTCGGTCCTTGTACAAGCTGACTTATTGTTTTGACTCTTTATTGCTCTCGATAAACGGGGTTGTCTCTCTTTTCATTCTTGCAGGTTTTGTTCCCAACACCTCTCCGTCACGTGGCGTGCCAAGTCACCACCTCTGGAGAAGAAAGACAGCAGACAGCAAGAGAGGAGGTGAAATAGCGCTCCTCTCCGTCACGTGGCGTGCCAAGCCACCACCTCTGGAGAAGAAAGAGAGGAGGTGAAATAGCGCTCCTCTCCATCACGTGGCGTGCCAAGCCACCACCTCTGGAGAAGAAAGACAGCAGACAGCAAGAGAGGAGGTGAAATAGCGCTCCTCTCCGTCAAGTGGCGTGCCAAGCCACCACCTCTGGAGAAGCAAGAGAGGAGGTGAAATAGCGCTCCTCTCCATCACGTGGCGTGCCAAGCCACCACCTCTGGAGAAGAAAGACAGCAGACAGCAAGAGAGGAGGTGAAACAGCGCTCCTCTCCGTCAAGTGGCGTGCCAAGCCACCACCTCTGGAGAAGCAAGAGAGGAGTTGAAATAGCGCTCCTCTCC
Organism: Blennius ocellaris; assembly: GCF_963422515.1. Lineage (NCBI taxonomy): Eukaryota > Metazoa > Chordata > Actinopteri > Blenniiformes > Blenniidae > Blennius > Blennius ocellaris. The sequence continues at coordinate 37,472 of NW_027662193.1, forward strand.
GTCACATGGCGTGCCAAGCCACCACCTCTGGAGAAGAAAGACAGCAGACAGCAAGAGAGGAGGTGAAATAGCGCTCCTCTCCGTCACGTGGCGTGCCAAGCCACCACCTCTGGAGAAGAAAGACAGCAGACAGCAAGAGAGGAGGTGAAATAGCGCTCCTCTCCGTCACGTGGCGTGCCAAGCCACCACCTCTGGAGAAGAAAGAGAGGAGGTGAAATAGCGCTCCTCTCCGTCACGTGGCGTGCCAAGCCACCACCTCTGGAGAAGAAAGACAGCAGACAGCAAGAGAGGAGGTGAAATAGCTCTCCTCTCCGTCACGTGGCGTGCCAAGCCACCACCTCTGGAGAAGCAAGAGAGGAGGGGAAATAGCGCTCCTCTCCGTCACGTGGCGTGCCAAGCCACCACCTCTGGAGAAGAAAGACAGCAGACAGCAAGAGAGGAGGTGAAATAGCGCTCCTCTCCGTCACGTGGCGTGCCAAGCCACCACCTCTGGAGAAGAAAGACAGCAGACAGCAAGAGAGGAGGTGAAATAGCGCTCCTCCCCGTCACGTGGCGTGCCAAGCCACCACCTCTGGAGAAGCAAGAGAGGAGGTGAAATAGCGCTCCTCTCCGTCACGTGACGTGCCAAGCCACCACCTCTGGAGAAGCAAGAGAGGAGGTGAAATAGCGCTCCTCTCCGTCACGTGGCGTGCCAAGCCACCACCTCTGGAGAAGAAAGACAGCAGACAGCAAGAGAGGAGGTGAAATAGTGCTCCTCTCCGTCACGTGGCGTGCCAAGCCACCACCTCTGGAGAAGAAAGACAGCAGACAGCAAGAGAGGAGGTGAAATAGCGCTCCTCTCCGTCACGTGGCGTGCCAAGCCACCACCTCTGGAGAAGCAAGAGAGGAGGTGAAATAGCGCTCCTCTCCGTCACGTGGCGTGCCAAGCCACCATCTCTGGAGAAGAAAGACAGCAGACAGCAAGAGACGAGGTGAAATAGCGCTCCTCTCCGTCACGTGGCGTGCCAAGCCACCACCTCTGGAGAAGCAAGAGAGGAGGTGAAATAGCGCTCCTCTCCGTCACGTGGCGTGCCAAGCCACCACCTCTGGAGAAGAAAGACAGCAGACAGCAAGAGAGGAGGTGAAATAGCGCTCCTCTCCGTCACGTGGCGTGCCAAGCCACCACCTCTGGAGAAGAAAGAGAGGAGGTGAAATAGCGCTCCTCTCCGTCACGTGGCGTGCCAAGCCACCACCTCTGGAGAAGAAAGACAGCAGACAGCAAGAGAGGAGGTGAAATAGCGCTCCTCTCCGTCACGTGGCGTGCCAAGCCACCACCTCTGGAGAAGCAAGAGAGGAGGTGAAATAGCGCTCCTCTCCGTCACGTGGCGTGCCAAGCCACCGCCTCTGGAGAAGCAAGAGAGGAGGTGAAATAGCGCTCCTCTCCGTCACGTGGCGTGCCAAGCCACCACCTCTGGAGAAGAAAGACAGCAGACAGCAAGAGAGGAGGTGAAATAGTGCTCCTCTCCGTCACGTGGCGTGCCAAGCCACCACCTCTGGAGAAGAAAGACAGCAGACAGCAAGAGAGGAGGTGAAAGCGCTCCTCTCCGTCAAGTGGCGTGCCAAGCCACCACCTCTGGAGAAGCAAGAGAGGAGGTGAAATAGCGCTCCTCTCCGTCACGTGGCGTGCCAAGCCACCACCTCTGGAGAAGAAAGACAGCAGACAGCAAGAGAGGAGGTGAAATAGCGCTCCTCTCCGTCACGTGGCGTGCCAAGCCACCACCTCTGGAGAAGCAAGAGAGGAGGTGAAATAGCGCTCCTCTCTGTCACGTGGCGTGCCAAGCCACCACCTCTGGAGAAGAAAGACAGCAGACAGCAAGAGAGGAGGTGAAATAGCGCTCCTCTGTTAGGTAAATTTGTACTTTATGTTTATTATTAGTACTTGATATAATGGGAATTAACATTTTGTAAGTTATCGTTGTTTCATGCATGTCTATTATAACCACTGTTCACTGTTTCACACCTGCAAGGGCACGAGTCTTTGTATTATTGAAACTGTACCACTCTGAGACTCTTCAAGGTCTCTGGCCTCTGGGCCGGGGGACATCTTATCTGAGACTCCTGCTTCAACTGTGTGAACCATATAGAAGTGTAACCACTCACACACACACACACACACACACACACACACACACACACACACACACACACACACACACACACACACACACACACACACACACACACAGGCCAGTGTTAACCTGCTTTGTCTGTGTATGAAAATGTAACCGCCTACTCTAACTTTGAATAAAACGGGGCAGAGAAATGAAGATCGGGGCAGATCGGTGAACTTCAGCTCCTGAGGTGAATTCATTTCTCGGTCCTTGTACAAGCTGACTTATTGTTTTGACTCTTTATTGCTCTCGATAAACGGGGTTGTCTCTCTTTTCATTCTTGCAGGTTTTGTTCCCAACACCTCTCCGTCACGTGGCGTGCCAAGTCACCACCTCTGGAGAAGAAAGACAGCAGACAGCAAGAGAGGAGGTGAAATAGCGCTCCTCTCCGTCACGTGGCGTGCCAAGCCACCACCTCTGGAGAAGAAAGAGAGGAGGTGAAATAGCGCTCCTCTCCATCACGTGGCGTGCCAAGCCACCACCTCTGGAGAAGAAAGACAGCAGACAGCAAGAGAGGAGGTGAAATAGCGCTCCTCTCCGTCACGTGGCGTGCCAAGCCACCACCTCTGGAGAAGCAAGAGAGGAGGTGAAATAGCGCTCCTCTCCGTCATGTGGCGTGCCAAGCCACCACCTCTGGAGAAGAAAGACAGCAGACAGCAAGAGAGGAGGTGAAATAGCGCTCCTCTCCGTCACGTGGCGTGCCAAGCCACCACCTCTGGAGAAGAAAGAGAGGAGGTGAAATAGCGCTCCTCTCCGTCACGTGGCGTGCCAAGCCACCACCTCTGGAGAAGAAAGACAGCAGACAGCAAGAGAGGAGGTGAAATAGCTCTCCTCTCCGTCACGTGGCGTGCCAAGCCACCACCTCTGGAGAAGCAAGAGAGGAGGGGAAATAGCGCTCCTCTCCGTCACGTGGCGTGCCAAGCCACCACCTCTGGAGAAGAAAGACAGCAGACAGCAAGAGAGGAGGTGAAATAGCGCTCCTCTCCGTCACGTGGCGTGCCAAGCCACCACCTCTGGAGAAGAAAGACAGCAGACAGCAAGAGAGGAGGTGAAATAGCGCTCCTCCCCGTCACGTGGCGTGCCAAGCCACCACCTCTGGAGAAGCAAGAGAGGAGGTGAAATAGCGCTCCTCTCCGTCACGTGACGTGCCAAGCCACCACCTCTGGAGAAGCAAGAGAGGAGGTGAAATAGCGCTCCTCTCCGTCACGTGGCGTGCCAAGCCACCACCTCTGGAGAAGAAAGACAGCAGACAGCAAGAGAGGAGGTGAAATAGTGCTCCTCTCCGTCACGTGGCGTGCCAAGCCACCACCTCTGGAGAAGAAAGACAGCAGACAGCAAGAGAGGAGGTGAAATAGCGCTCCTCTCCGTCACGTGGCGTGCCAAGCCACCACCTCTGGAGAAGCAAGAGAGGAGGTGAAATAGCGCTCCTCTCCGTCACGTGGCGTGCCAAGCCACCATCTCTGGAGAAGAAAGACAGCAGACAGCAAGAGACGAGGTGAAATAGCGCTCCTCTCCGTCACGTGGCGTGCCAAGCCACCACCTCTGGAGAAGCAAGAGAGGAGGTGAAATAGCGCTCCTCTCCGTCACGTGGCGTGCCAAGCCACCACCTCTGGAGAAGAAAGACAGCAGACAGCAAGAGAGGAGGTGAAATAGCGCTCCTCTCCGTCACGTGGCGTGCCAAGCCACCACCTCTGGAGAAGAAAGAGAGGAGGTGAAATAGCGCTCCTCTCCGTCACGTGGCGTGCCAAGCCACCACCTCTGGAGAAGAAAGACAGCAGACAGCAAGAGAGGAGGTGAAATAGCGCTCCTCTCCGTCACGTGGCGTGCCAAGCCACCACCTCTGGAGAAGCAAGAGAGGAGGTGAAATAGCGCTCCTCTCCGTCACGTGGCGTGCCAAGCCACCATCTCTGGAGAAGAAAGACAGCAGACAGCAAGAGACGAGGTGAAATAGCGCTCCTCTCCGTCACGTGGCGTGCCAAGCCACCACCTCTGGAGAAGCAAGAGAGGAGGTGAAATAGCGCTCCTCTCCGTCACGTGGCGTGCCAAGCCACCACCTCTGGAGAAGAAAGACAGCAGACAGCAAGAGAGGAGGTGAAATAGCGCTCCTCTCCGTCACGTGGCGTGCCAAGCCACCACCTCTGGAGAAGAAAGAGAGGAGGTGAAATAGCGCTCCTCTCCGTCACGTGGCGTGCCAAGCCACCACCTCTGGAGAAGAAAGACAGCAGACAGCAAGAGAGGAGGTGAAATAGCGCTCCTCTCCGTCACGTGGCGTGCCAAGCCACCACCTCTGGAGAAGCAAGAGAGGAGGTGAAATAGCGCTCCTCTCCGTCACGTGGCGTGCCAAGCCACCGCCTCTGGAGAAGCAAGAGAGGAGGTGAAATAGCGCTCCTCTCCGTCACGTGGCGTGCCAAGCCACCACCTCTGGAGAAGAAAGACAGCAGACAGCAAGAGAGGAGGTGAAATAGTGCTCCTCTCCGTCACGTGGCGTGCCAAGCCACCACCTCTGGAGAAGAAAGACAGCAGACAGCAAGAGAGGAGGTGAAAGCGCTCCTCTCCGTCAAGTGGCGTGCCAAGCCACCACCTCTGGAGAAGCAAGAGAGGAGGTGAAATAGCGCTCCTCTCCGTCACGTGGCGTGCCAAGCCACCACCTCTGGAGAAGAAAGACAGCAGACAGCAAGAGAGGAGGTGAAATAGCGCTCCTCTCCGTCACGTGGCGTGCCAAGCCACCACCTCTGGAGAAGCAAGAGAGGAGGTGAAATAGCGCTCCTCTCTGTCACGTGGCGTGCCAAGCCACCACCTCTGGAGAAGAAAGACAGCAGACAGCAAGAGAGGAGGTGAAATAGCGCTCCTCTGTTAGGTAAATTTGTACTTTATGTTTATTATTAGTACTTGATATAATGGGAATTAACATTTTGTAAGTTATCGTTGTTTCATGCATGTCTATTATAACCACTGTTCACTGTTTCACACCTGCAAGGGCACGAGTCTTTGTATTATTGAAACTGTACCACTCTGAGACTCTTCAAGGTCTCTGGCCTCTGGGCCGGGGGACATCTTATCTGAGACTCCTGCTTCAACTGTGTGAACCATATAGAAGTGTAACCACTCACACACACACACACGCACACACACACACACACACACACACACACACACACACACACACACACACACACACACACACACACACACACACACAGGCCAGTGTTAACCTGCTTTGTCTGTGTATGAAAATGTAACCGCCTACTCTAACTTTGAATAAAACGGGGCAGAGAAATGAAGATCGGGGCAGATCGGTGAACTTCAGCTCCTGAGGTGAATTCATTTCTCGGTCCTTGTACAAGCTGACTTATTGTTTTGACTCTTTATTGCTCTCGATAAACGGGGTTGTCTCTCTTTTCATTCTTGCAGGTTTTGTTCCCAACACCTCTCCGTCACGTGGCGTGCCAAGTCACCACCTCTGGAGAAGAAAGACAGCAGACAGCAAGAGAGGAGGTGAAATAGCGCTCCTCTCCGTCACGTGGCGTGCCAAGCCACCACCTCTGGAGAAGAAAGAGAGGAGGTGAAATAGCGCTCCTCTCCATCACGTGGCGTGCCAAGCCACCACCTCTGGAGAAGAAAGACAGCAGACAGCAAGAGAGGAGGTGAAATAGCGCTCCTCTCCGTCACGTGGCGTGCCAAGCCACCACCTCTGGAGAAGAAAGACAGCAGACAGCAAGAGAGGAGGTGAAATAGCGCTCCTCTCCGTCACGTGGCGTGCCAAGCCACCACCTCTGGAGAAGCAAGAGAGGAGGTGAAATAGCGCTCCTCTCCGTCACGTGGCGTGCCAAGCCACCACCTCTGGAGAAGAAAGACAGCAGACAGCAAGAGAGGAGGTGAAATAGCGCTCCTCTCCGTCACGTGGCGTGCCAAGCCACCACCTCTGGAGAAGAAAGACAGCAGACAGCAAGAGAGGAGGTGAAATAGCGCTCCTCCCCGTCACGTGGCGTGCCAAGCCACCACCTCTGGAGAAGCAAGAGAGGAGGTGAAATAGCGCTCCTCTCCGTCACGTGACGTGCCAAGCCACCACCTCTGGAGAAGAAAGACAGCAGACAGCAAGAGAGGAGGTGAAATAGCACTCCTCTCCGTCACGTGGCGTGCCAAGCCACCACCTCTGGAGAAGAAAGACAGCAGACAGCAAGAGAGGAGGTGAAATAGCGCTCCTCCCCGTCACGTGGCGTGCCAAGCCACCACCTCTGGAGAAGCAAGAGAGGAGGTGAAATAGCGCTCCTCTCCGTCACGTGGCGTGCCAAGCCACCACCTCTGGAGAAGAAAGACAGCAGACAGCAAGAGAGGAGGTGAAATAGCGCTCCTCCCCGTCACGTGGCGTGCCAAGCCACCACCTCTGGAGAAGCAAGAGAGGAGGTGAAATAGCGCTCCTCTCCGTCACGTGGCGTGCCAAGCCACCACCTCTGGAGAAGAAAGACAGCAGACAGCAAGAGAGGAGGTGAAATAGTGCTCCTCTTCGTCACGTGGTGTGCCAAGCCACCACCTCTGGAGAAGAAAGACAGCAGACAGCAAGAGAGGAGGTGAAATAGCGCTCCTCTCCGTCACGTGGCGTGCCAAGCCACCACCTCTGGAGAAGCAAGAGAGGAGGTGAAATAGCGCTCCTCTCCGTCACGTGGCGTGCCAAGCCACCACCTCTGGAGAAGGAAGAGAGGAGGTGAAATAGCGCTCCTCTCCGACACGTGGCGTGCCAAGCCACCACCTCTGGAGAAGCAAGAGAGGAGGTGAAATTGCGCTCCTCTCCGTCACGTTGCATTCCAAGCCACCATCTCTGGAGAAGCAAGAGAGGAGGTGAAATTGCGCTCCTCTCCGTCACGTGGCGTGCCAAGTCACCACCTCTGGAGAAGAAAGACAGCAGACAGCAAGAGAGGAGGTGAAATAGTGCTCCTCTCCGTCACATGGCGTGCCAAGCCACCACGTCTGGAGAAGAAAGAGAGGAGGTGAAATAGCGCTCCTCTCCATCACGTGGCGTGCCAAGCCACCACCTCTGGAGAAGAAAGACAGCAGACAGCAAGAGAGGAGGTGAAATAGCGCTCCTCTCCGTCACGTGGCGTGCCAAGCCACCACCTCTGAAGAAGCAAGAGAGGAGGTGAAATAGCGCTCCTCTCCGACACGTGGCGTGCCAAGCCACCACCTCTGGAGAAGCAAGAGAGGAGGTGAAATTGCGCTCCTCTCCGTCACGTTGCATTCCAAGCCACCACCTCTGGAGAAGAAAGACAGCAGACAGCAAGAGAGGAGGTGAAATAGCGCTCCTCTCCGTCACGTGGCGTGCCAAGCCACCACCTCTGGAGAAGGAAGAGAGGAGGTGAAATAGCGCTCCTCTCCGTCACGTGGCATGCCAAGCCACCATCTCTGGAGAAGCAAGAGAGGAGGTGAAATTGCGCTCCTCTCCGTCACGTTGCATTCCAAGTCACCACCTCTGGAGAAGAAAGACAGCAGACAGCAAGAGAGGAGGTGAAATAACGCTCCTCTGTTAGGTAAATTTGTACTTTATGTTTATTATTAGTACTTGATATAATGGGAATTAACATTTTGTAAGTTATCGTTGTTTCATGCATGTCTATTATAACCACTGTTCACTGTTTCACACCTGCAAGGGCACGAGTCTTTGTATTATTGAAACTGTACCACTCTGAGACTCTTCAAGGTCTCTGCCCTCTGGGCCGGGGGACATCTTATCTGAGACTCCTGCTTCAACTGTGTGAACCATATAGAAGTGTAACCACTCACACACACACACACACACACACACACACACACACACACACACACACACACACACACACACACACACACACACACACACACACACACACACACAGGCCAGTGTTAACCTGCTTTGTCTGTGTATGAAAATGTAACCGCCTACTCTAACTTTGAATAAAACGGGGCAGAGAAATGAAGATCGGGGCAGATCGGTGAACTTCAGCTCCTGAGGTGAATTCATTTCTCTGTCCTTGTACAAGCTGACTTATTGTTTTGACTCTTTATTGCTCTCGATACTGGGGTTGTCTCTCTTTTCATTCTTGCAGGTTTTTTACCTAACACCTCTCCGTCACGTGGCGTGCCAAGTCACCACCTCTGGAGAAGAAAGACAGCAGACAGCAAGAGAGGAGGTGAAATATCGCTCCTCTCCGTCACGTGGCGTGCCAAGCCACCACCTCTGGAGAAGCAAGAGAGGAGGTGAAATAGCGCTCCTCTCCGTCACGTGGCGTGCCAAGCCACCACCTCTGGAGAAGAAAGAGAGGAGGTGAAATAGCGCTCCTCTCCGTCACGTGGCGTGCCAAGCCACCACCTCTGGAGAAGAAAGACAGCAGACAGCAAGAGAGGAGGTGAAATAGCGCTCCTCTCCGTCACGTGGCGTGCCAAGCCACCACCTCTGGAGAAGCAAGAGAGGAGGTGAAATAGCGCTCCTCTCCGTCACGTGGCGTGCCAAGCCACCACCTCTGGAGAAGAAAGACAGCAGACAGCAAGAGAGGAGGTGAAATAGCGCTCCTCCCCGTCACGTGGCGTGCCAAGCCACCACCTCTGGAGAAGCAAGAGAGGAGGTGAAATAGCGCTCCTCTCCGTCACGTGGCGTGCCAAGCCACCACCTCTGGAGAAGAAAGACAGCAGACAGCAAGAGAGGAGGTGAAATAGTGCTCCTCTCCGTCACGTGGCGTGCCAAGCCACCACCTCTGGAGAAGAAAGACAGCAGACAGCAAGAGAGGAGGTGAAATAGCGCTCCTCTGTTAGGTAAATTTGTACTTTATGTTTATTATTAGTACTTGATATAATGGGAATTAACATTTTGTAAGTTATCGTTGTTTCATGCATGTCTATTATAACCACTGTTCACTGTTTCACACCTGCAAGGGCACGAGTCTTTGTATTATTGAAACTGTACCACTCTGAGACTCTTCAAGGTCTCTGGCCTCTGGGCCGGGGGACATCTTATCTGAGACTCCTGCTTCAACTGTGTGAACCATATAGAAGTGTAACCACTCACACACACACACACACACACACACACACACACACACACACACACACACACACACACACACACACACACACACACACACACACACACACACACACACACACACACACACACACACACACACACACACAGGCCAGTGTTAACCTGCTTTGTCTGTGTATGAAAATGTAACCGCCTACTCTAACTTTGAATAAAACGGGGCAGAGAAATGAAGATCGGGGCAGATCGGTGAACTTCAGCTCCTGAGGTGAATTCATTTCTCGGTCCTTGTACAAGCTGACTTATTGTTTTGATTCTTTATTGCTCTCGATAAACGGGGTTGTCTCTCTTTTCATTCTTGCAGGTTTTGTTCCCAACACCTCTCCGTCACGTGGCGTGCCAAGTCACCACCTCTGGAGAAGAAAGACAGCAGACAGCAAGAGAGGAGGTGAAATAGCGCTCCTCTCCGTCACGTGGCGTGCCAAGCCACCACCTCTGGAGAAGAAAGAGAGGAGGTGAAATAGCGCTCCTCTCCATCACGTGGCGTGCCAAGCCACCACCTCTAGAGAAGAAAGACAGCAGACAGCAAGAGAGGAGGTGAAATAGCGCTCCTCTCCGTCAAGTGGCGTGCCAAGCCACCACCTCTGGAGAAGCAAGAGAGGAGGTGAAATAGCGCTCCTCTCCATCACGTGGCGTGCCAAGCCACCACCTCTGGAGAAGAAAGACAGCAGACAGCAAGAGAGGAGGTGAAACAGCGCTCCTCTCCGTCAAGTGGCGTGCCAAGCCACCACCTCTGGAGAAGCAAGAGAGGAGTTGAAATAGCGCTCCTCTCCGTCACATGGCGTGCCAAGCCACCACCTCTGGAGAAGAAAGACAGCAGACAGCAAGAGAGGAGGTGAAATAGTGCTCCTCTCCGTCACGTGGCGTGCCAAGCCACCACCTCTGGAGAAGAAAGACAGCAGACAGCAAGAGAGGAGGTGAAATAGCGCTCCTCTCCGTCACGTGGCGTGCCAAGCCACCACCTCTGGAGAAGAAAGAGAGGAGGTGAAATAGCGCTCCTCTCCGTCATGTGGCGTGCCAAGCCACCACCTCTGGAGAAGAAAGACAGCAGACAGCAAGAGAGGAGGTGAAATTGCGCTCCTCTCCGTCACGTGGCGTGCCAAGCCACCACCTCTGGAGAAGAAAGAGAGGAGGTGAAATAGCGCTCCTCTCCGTCACGTGGCGTGCCAAGCCACCACCTCTGGAGAAGAAAGACAGCAGACAGCAAGAGAGGAGGTGAAATAGCGCTCCTCTCCGTCACGTGGCGTGCCAAGCCACCACCTCTGGAGAAGCAAGAGAGGAGGTGAAATAGCGCTCCTCTCCGTCACGTGGCGTGCCAAGCCACCACCTCTGGAGAAGAAAGACAGCAGACAGCAAGAGAGGAGGTGAAATAGCGCTCCTCTCCGTCACGTGGCGTGCCAAGCCACCACCTCTGGAGAAGAAAGACAGCAGACAGCAAGAGAGGAGGTGAAATAGCGCTCCTCCCCGTCACGTGGCGTGCCAAGCCACCACCTCTGGAGAAGCAAGAGAGGAGGTGAAATAGCGCTCCTCTCCGTCACGTGACGTGCCAAGCCACCACCTCTGGAGAAGCAAGAGAGGAGGTGAAATAGCGCTCCTCTCCGTCACGTGGCGTGCCAAGCCACCACCTCTGGAGAAGAAAGACAGCAGACAGCAAGAGAGGAGGTGAAATAGTGCTCCTCTCCGTCACGTGGCGTGCCAAGCCACCACCTCTGGAGAAGAAAGACAGCAGACAGCAAGAGAGGAGGTGAAATAGCGCTCCTCTCCGTCACGTGGTGTGCCAAGCCACCACCTCTGGAGAAGCAAGAGAGGAGGTGAAATAGCGCTCCTCTCCGTCACGTGGCGTGCCAAGCCACCATCTCTGGAGAAGAAAGACAGCAGACAGCAAGAGACGAGGTGAAATAGCGCTCCTCTCCGTCACGTGGCGTGCCAAGCCACCACCTCTGGAGAAGCAAGAGAGGAGGTGAAATAGCGCTCCTCTCCGTCACGTGGCATGCCAAGCCACCACCTCTGGAGAAGAAAGACAGCAGACAGCAAGAGAGGAGGTGAAATAGCGCTCCTCTCCGTCACGTGGCGTGCCAAGCCACCACCTCTGGAGAAGAAAGAGAGGAGGTGAAATAGCGCTCCTCTCCGTCACGTGGCGTGCCAAGCCACCACCTCTGGAGAAGAAAGACAGCAGACAGCAAGAGAGGAGGTGAAATAGCGCTCCTCTCCGTCACGTGGCGTGCCAAGCCACCACCTCTGGAGAAGCAAGAGAGGAGGTGAAATAGCGCTCCTCTCCGTCACGTGGCGTGCCAAGCCACCACCTCTGGAGAAGAAAGACAGCAGACAGCAAGAGAGGAGGTGAAATAGCGCTCCTCCCCGTCACGTGGCGTGCCAAGCCACCACCTCTGGAGAAGCAAGAGAGGAGGTGAAATAGCGCTCCTCTCCGTCACGTGGCGTGCCAAGCCACCACCTCTGGAGAAGAAAGACAGCAGACAGCAAGAGAGGAGGTGAAATAGTGCTCCTCTCCGTCACGTGGCGTGCCAAGCCACCACCTCTGGAGAAGAAAGACAGCAGACAGCAAGAGAGGAGGTGAAAGCGCTCCTCTCCGTCAAGTGGCGTGCCAAGCCACCACCTCTGGAGAAGCAAGAGAGGAGGTGAAATAGCGCTCCTCTCCGTCACGTGGCGTGCCAAGCCACCACCTCTGGAGAAGAAAGACAGCAGACAGCAAGAGAGGAGGTGAAATAGCGCTCCTCTCCGTCACGTGGCGTGCCAAGCCACCACCTCTGGAGAAGCAAGAGAGGAGGTGAAATAGCGCTCCTCTCTGTCACGTGGCGTGCCAAGCCACCACCTCTGGAGAAGAAAGACAGCAGACAGCAAGAGAGGAGGTGAAATAGCGCTCCTCTGTTAGGTAAATTTGTACTTTATGTTTATTATTAGTACTTGATATAATGGGAATTAACATTTTGTAAGTTATCGTTGTTTCATGCATGTCTATTATAACCACTGTTCACTGTTTCACACCTGCAAGGGCACGAGTCTTTGTATTATTGAAACTGTACCACTCTGAGACTCTTCAAGGTCTCTGGCCTCTGGGCCGGGGGACATCTTATCTGAGACTCCTGCTTCAACTGTGTGAACCATATAGAAGTGTAACCACTCACACACACACACACACACACACACACACACACACACACACACACACACACACACACACACACACACACACACACACACACACACACACACACACACAGGCCAGTGTTAACCTGCTTTGTCTGTGTATGAAAATGTAACCGCCTACTCTAACTTTGAATAAAACGGGGCAGAGAAATGAAGATCGGGGAAGATCGGTGAACTTCAGCTCCTGAGGTGAATTCATTTCTCGGTCCTTGTACAAGCTGACTTATTGTTTTGACTCTTTATTGCTCTCGATAAACGGGGTTGTCTCTCTTTTCATTCTTGCAGGTTTTGTTCCCAACACCTCTCCGTCACGTGGCGTGCCAAGTCACCACCTCTGGAGAAGAAAGACAGCAGACAGCAAGAGAGGAGGTGAAATAGCGCTCCTCTCCGTCACGTGGCGTGCCAAGCCACCACCTCTGGAGAAGAAAGAGAGGAGGTGAAATAGCGCTCCTCTCCATCACGTGGCGTGCCAAGCCACCACCTCTGGAGAAGAAAGACAGCAGACAGCAAGAGAGGAGGTGAAATAGCGCTCCTCTCCGTCAAGTGGCGTGCCAAGCCACCACCTCTGGAGAAGAAAGACAGCAGACAGCAAGAGAGGAGGTGAAATAGCGCTCCTCTCCGTCACGTGGCGTGCCAAGCCACCACCTCTGGAGAAGAAAGAGAGGAGGTGAAATAGCGCTCCTCTCCGTCACGTGGCGTGCCAAGCCACCACCTCTGGAGAAGAAAGACAGCAGACAGCAAGAGAGGAGGTGAAATAGCGCTCCTCTCCGTCACGTGGCGTGCCAAGCCACCACCTCTGGAGAAGCAAGAGAGGAGGTGAAATAGCGCTCCTCTCCGTCACGTGGCGTGCCAAGCCACCACCTCTGGAGAAGAAAGACAGCAGACAGCAAGAGAGGAGGTGAAATAGCGCTCCTCCCCGTCACGTGGCGTGCCAAGCCACCACCTCTGGAGAAGCAAGAGAGGAGGTGAAATAGCGCTCCTCTCCGTCACGTGGCGTGCCAAGCCACCACCTCTGGAGAAGAAAGACAGCAGACAGCAAGAGAGGAGGTGAAATAGTGCTCCTCTCCGTCACGTGGCGTGCCAAGCCACCACCTCTGGAGAAGAAAGACAGCAGACAGCAAGAGAGGAGGTGAAATAGCGCTCCTCTCCGTCACGTGGTGTGCCAAGCCACCACCTCTGGAGAAGCAAGAGAGGAGGTGAAATAGCGCTCCTCTCCGTCACGTGGCGTGCCAAGCCACCATCTCTGGAGAAGAAAGACAGCAGACAGCAAAAGACGAGGTGAAATAGCGCTCCTCTCCGTCACGTGGCGTGCCAAGCCACCACCTCTGGAGAAGCAAGAGAGGAGGTGAAATAGCGCTCCTCTCCGTCACGTGGCATGCCAAGCCACCACCTCTGGAGAAGAAAGACAGCAGACAGCAAGAGAGGAGGTGAAATAGCGCTCCTCTCCGTCACGTGGCGTGCCAAGCCACCACCTCTGGAGAAGAAAGAGAGGAGGTGAAATAGCGCTCCTCTCCGTCACGTGGCGTGCCAAGCCACCACCTCTGGAGAAGAAAGACAGCAGACAGCAAGAGAGGAGGTGAAATAGCGCTCCTCTCCGTCACGTGGCGTGCCAAGCCACCACCTCTGGAGAAGCAAGAGAGGAGGTGAAATAGCGCTCCTCTCCGTCACGTGGCGTGCCAAGCCACCACCTCTGGAGAAGAAAGACAGCAGACAGCAAGAGAGGAGGTGAAATAGCGCTCCTCCCCGTCACGTGGCGTGCCAAGCCACCACCTCTGGAGAAGCAAGAGAGGAGGTGAAATAGCGCTCCTCTCCATCACGTGGCGTGCCAAGCCACCACCTCTGGAGAAGAAAGACAGCAGACAGCAAGAGAGGAGGTGAAATAGTGCTCCTCTCCGTCACGTGGCGTGCCAAGCCACCACCTCTGGAGAAGAAAGACAGCAGACAGCAAGAGAGGAGGTGAAAGCGCTCCTCTCCGTCAAGTGGCGTGCCAAGCCACCACCTCTGGAGAAGCAAGAGAGGAGGTGAAATAGCGCTCCTCTCCGTCACGTGGCGTGCCAAGCCACCACCTCTGGAGAAGAAAGACAGCAGACAGCAAGAGAGGAGGTGAAATAGCGCTCCTCTCCGTCACGTGGCGTGCCAAGCCACCACCTCTGGAGAAGCAAGAGAGGAGGTGAAATAGCGCTCCTCTCTGTCACGTGGCGTGCCAAGCCACCACCTCTGGAGAAGAAAGACAGCAGACAGCAAGAGAGGAGGTGAAATAGCGCTCCTCTGTTAGGTAAATTTGTACTTTATGTTTATTATTAGTACTTGATATAATGGGAATTAACATTTTGTAAGTTATCGTTGTTTCATGCATGTCTATTATAACCACTGTTCACTGTTTCACACCTGCAAGGGCACGAGTCTTTGTATTATTGAAACTGTACCACTCTGAGACTCTTCAAGGTCTCTGGCCTCTGGGCCGGGGGACATCTTATCTGAGACTCCTGCTTCAACTGTGTGAACCATATAGAAGTGTAACCACTCACACACACACACACACACACACACACACACACACACACACACACACACACACACACACACACACACACACACACACACACACACACACACACACACACACACACACACACACACACACACACACACACACAGGCCAGTGTTAACCTGCTTTGTCTGTGTATGAAAATGTAACCGCCTACTCTAACTTTGAATAAAACGGGGCAGAGAAATGAAGATCGGGGAAGATCGGTGAACTTCAGCTCCTGAGGTGAATTCATTTCTCGGTCCTTGTACAAGCTGACTTATTGTTTTGACTCTTTATTGCTCTCGATAAACGGGGTTGTCTCTCTTTTCATTCTTGCAGGTTTTGTTCCCAACACCTCTCCGTCACGTGGCGTGCCAAGTCACCACCTCTGGAGAAGAAAGACAGCAGACAGCAAGAGAGGAGGTGAAATAGCGCTCCTCTCCGTCACGTGGTGTGCCAAGCCACCACCTCTGGAGAAGCAAGAGAGGAGGTGAAATAGCGCTCCTCTCCGTCACGTGGCGTGCCAAGCCACCATCTCTGGAGAAGAAAGACAGCAGACAGCAAGAGACGAGGTGAAATAGCGCTCCTCTCCGTCACGTGGCGTGCCAAGCCACCACCTCTGGAGAAGCAAGAGAGGAGGTGAAATAGCGCTCCTCTCCGTCACGTGGCATGCCAAGCCACCACCTCTGGAGAAGCAAGAGAGGAGGTGAAATAGCGCTCCTCTCCGTCACGTGGCATGCCAAGCCACCACCTCTGGAGAAGCAAGAGAGGAGGTGAAATAGCGCTCCTCTCCGTCACGTGGCATGCCAAGCCACCACCTCTGGAGAAGCAAGAGAGGAGGTGAAATAGCGCTCCTCTCCGTCACGTGGCGTGCCAAGCCACCACCTCTGGAGAAGCAAGAGAGGAGGTGAAATAGCGCTCCTCTCCGTCACGTGGCATGCCAAGCCACCACCTCTGGAGAAGAAAGACAGCAGACAGCAAGAGAGGAGGTGAAATAGCGCTCCTCTCCGTCACGTGGCGTGCCAAGCCACCACCTCTGGAGAAGAAAGAGAGGAGGTGAAATAGCGCTCCTCTCCGTCACGTGGCGTGCCAAGCCACCACCTCTGGAGAAGAAAGACAGCAGACAGCAAGAGAGGAGGTGAAATAGCGCTCCTCTCCGTCACGTGGCGTGCCAAGCCACCACCTCTGGAGAAGCAAGAGAGGAGGTGAAATAGCGCTCCTCTCCGTCACGTGGCGTGCCAAGCCACCACCTCTGGAGAAGAAAGACAGCAGACAGCAAGAGAGGAGGTGAAATAGCGCTCCTCCCCGTCACGTGGCGTGCCAAGCCACCACCTCTGGAGAAGCAAGAGAGGAGGTGAAATAGCGCTCCTCTCCGTCACGTGGCGTGCCAAGCCACCACCTCTGGAGAAGAAAGACAGCAGACAGCAAGAGAGGAGGTGAAATAGTGCTCCTCTCCGTCACGTGGCGTGCCAAGCCACCACCTCTGGAGAAGAAAGACAGCAGACAGCAAGAGAGGAGGTGAAAGCGCTCCTCTCCGTCAAGTGGCGTGCCAAGCCACCACCTCTGGAGAAGCAAGAGAGGAGGTGAAATAGCGCTCCTCTCCGTCACGTGGCGTGCCAAGCCACCACCTCTGGAGAAGAAAGACAGCAGACAGCAAGAGAGGAGGTGAAATAGCGCTCCTCTCCGTCACGTGGCGTGCCAAGCCACCACCTCTGGAGAAGCAAGAGAGGAGGTGAAATAGCGCTCCTCTCTGTCACGTGGCGTGCCAAGCCACCACCTCTGGAGAAGAAAGACAGCAGACAGCAAGAGAGGAGGTGAAATAGCGCTCCTCTGTTAGGTAAATTTGTACTTTATGTTTATTATTAGTACTTGATATAATGGGAATTAACATTTTGTAAGTTATCGTTGTTTCATGCATGTCTATTATAACCACTGTTCACTGTTTCACACCTGCAAGGGCACGAGTCTTTGTATTATTGAAACTGTACCACTCTGAGACTCTTCAAGGTCTCTGGCCTCTGGGCCGGGGGACATCTTATCTGAGACTCCTGCTTCAACTGTGTGAACCATATAGAAGTGTAACCACTCACACACACACACACACACACACACACACACACACACACACACACACACACACACACACACACACACACACACACACACACACACACACACACACACAGGCCAGTGTTAACCTGCTTTGTCTGTGTATGAAAATGTAACCGCCTACTCTAACTTTGAATAAAACGGGGCAGAGAAATGAAGATCGGGGCAGATCGGTGAACTTCAGCTCCTGAGGTGAATTCATTTCTCGGTCCTTGTACAAGCTGACTTATTGTTTTGACTCTTTATTGCTCTCGATAAACGGGGTTGTCTCTCTTTTCATTCTTGCAGGTTTTGTTCCCAACACCTCTCCGTCACGTGGCGTGCCAAGTCACCACCTCTGGAGAAGAAAGACAGCAGACAGCAAGAGAGGAGGTGAAATAGCGCTCCTCTCCGTCACGTGGCGTGCCAAGCCACTACCTCTGGAGAAGAAAGACAGCAGACAGCAAGAGAGGAGGTGAAATAGCGCTCCTCTCCGTCACGTGGCGTGCCAAGCCACCACCTCTGGAGAAGAAAGAGAGGAGGTGAAATAGCGCTCCTCTCCGTCACGTGGCGTGCCAAGCCACCACCTCTGGAGAAGAAAGACAGCAGACAGCAAGAGAGGAGGTGAAATAGCGCTCCTCTCCGTCACGTGGCGTGCCAAGCCACCACCTCTGGAGAAGAAAGACAGCAGACAGCAAGAGAGGAGGTGAAATAGCGCTCCTCTCCGTCACGTGGCGTGCCAAGCCACCACCTCTGGAGAAGCAAGAGAGGAGGTGAAATAGCGCTCCTCTCCGACACGTGGCGTGCCAAGCCACCACCTCTGGAGAAGCAAGAGAGGAGGTGAAATTGCGCTCCTCTCCGTCACGTTGCATTCCAAGCCACCATCTCTGGAGAAGCAAGAGAGGAGGTGAAATTGCGCTCCTCTCCGTCACGTGGCGTGCCAAGTCACCACCTCTGGAGAAGAAAGACAGCAGACAGCAAGAGAGGAGGTGAAATAGTGCTCCTCTCCGTCACATGGCGTGCCAAGCCACCACGTCTGGAGAAGAAAGAGAGGAGGTGAAATAGCGCTCCTCTCCATCACGTGGCGTGCCAAGCCACCACCTCTGGAGAAGAAAGACAGCAGACAGCAAGAGAGGAGGTGAAATAGCGCTCCTCTCCGTCACGTGGCGTGCCAAGCCACCACCTCTGAAGAAGCAAGAGAGGAGGTGAAATAGCGCTCCTCTCCGACACGTGGCGTGCCAAGCCACCACCTCTGGAGAAGCAAGAGAGGAGGTGAAATTGCGCTCCTCTCCGTCACGTTGCATTCCAAGCCACCACCTCTGGAGAAGAAAGACAGCAGACAGCAAGAGAGGAGGTGAAATAGCGCTCCTCTCCGTCACGTGGCGTGCCAAGCCACCACCTCTGGAGAAGGAAGAGAGGAGGTGAAATAGCGCTCCTCTCCGTCACGTGGCATGCCAAGCCACCATCTCTGGAGAAGCAAGAGAGGAGGTGAAATTGCGCTCCTCTCCGTCACGTTGCATTCCAAGTCACCACCTCTGGAGAAGAAAGACAGCAGACAGCAAGAGAGGAGGTGAAATAACGCTCCTCTGTTAGGTAAATTTGTACTTTATGTTTATTATTAGTACTTGATATAATGGGAATTAACATTTTGTAAGTTATCGTTGTTTCATGCATGTCTATTATAACCACTGTTCACTGTTTCACACCTGCAAGGGCACGAGTCTTTGTATTATTGAAACTGTACCACTCTGAGACTCTTCAAGGTCTCTGGCCTCTGGGCCGGGGGACATCTTATCTGAGACTCCTGCTTCAACTGTGTGAACCATATAGAAGTGTAACCACTCACACACACACACACACACACACACACACACACACACACACACACACACACACACACACACACACACACACACACACACACACACACACACACACACACAGGCCAGTGTTAACCTGCTTTGTCTGTGTATGAAAATGTAACCGCCTACTCTAACTTTGAATAAAACGGGGCAGAGAAATGAAGATCGGGGCAGATCGGTGAACTTCAGCTCCTGAGGTGAATTCATTTCTCTGTCCTTGTACAAGCTGACTTATTGTTTTGACTCTTTATTGCTCTCGATACTGGGGTTGTCTCTCTTTTCATTCTTGCAGGTTTTTTACCTAACACCTCTCCGTCACGTGGCGTGCCAAGTCACCACCTCTGGAGAAGAAAGACAGCAGACAGCAAGAGAGGAGGTGAAATATCGCTCCTCTCCGTCACGTGGCGTGCCAAGCCACCACCTCTGGAGAAGCAAGAGAGGAGGTGAAATAGCGCTCCTCTCCGTCACGTGGCGTGCCAAGCCACCACCTCTGGAGAAGAAAGACAGCAGACAGCAAGAGAGGAGGTGAAATAGCGCTCCTCTCCGTCACATGGCGTGCCAAGCCACCACCTCTGGAGAAGCAAGAGAGGAGGTGAAATAGCGCTCCTCTCCGTCACGTGGCGTGCCAAGCCACCACCTCTGGAGAAGAAAGACAGCAGACAGCAAGAGAGGAGGTGAAATATCGCTCCTCTCCGTCACGTGGCGTGCCAAGCCACCACCTCTGGAGAAGCAAGAGAGGAGGTGAAATAGCGCTCCTCTCCGTCACGTGGCGTGCCAAGCCACCACCTCTGGAGAAGAAAGACAGCAGACAGCAAGAGAGGAGGTGAAATAGCGCTCCTCTCCGTCACGTGGCGTGCCAAGCCACCACCTCTGGAGAAGCAAGAGAGGAGGTGAAATAGCGCTCCTCTCCGTCACGTGGCGTGCCAAGTCACCACCTCTGGAGAAGAAAGACAGCAGACAGCAAGAGAGGAGGTGAAATAGCGCTCCTCTCCGTCACATGGCGTGCCAAGCCACCACCTCTGGAGAAGAAAGACAGCAGACAGCAAGAGAGGAGGTGAAATAGCGATCCTCTCCGTCACGTGGCGTGCCAAGCCACCACCTCTGGAGAAGAAAGAGAGGAGGTGAATTAGCGCTCCTCTCCGTCACGTGGCGTGCCAAGCCACCACCTCTGGAGAAGAAAGACAGCAGACAGCAAGAGAGGAGGTGAAATAGCGCTCCTCTCCGTCACGTGGCGTGCCAAGCCACCACCTCTGGAGAAGAAAGAGAGGAGGTGAAATAGCGCTCCTCTCCGTCACGTGGCATGCCAAGCCACCACCTCTGGAGAAGAAAGACAGCAGACAGCAAGAGAGGAGGTGAAACAGCGCTCCTCTCCGTCAAGTGGCGTGCCAAGCCACCACCTCTGGAGAAGCAAGAGAGGAGTTGAAATAGCGCTCCTCTCCGTCACATGGCGTGCCAAGCCACCACCTCTGGAGAAGAAAGACAGCAGACAGCAAGAGAGGAGGTGAAATAGTGCTCCTCTCCGTCACGTGGCGTGCCAAGCCACCACCTCTGGAGAAGAAAGACAGCAGACAGCAAGAGAGGAGGTGAAATAGCGCTCCTCTCCGTCACGTGGCGTGCCAAGCCACCACCTCTGGAGAAGAAAGAGAGGAGGTGAAATAGCGCTCCTCTCCGTCATGTGGCGTGCCAAGCCACCACCTCTGGAGAAGAAAGACAGCAGACAGCAAGAGAGGAGGTGAAATAGCGCTCCTCTCCGTCACGTGGCGTGCCAAGCCACCACCTCTGGAGAAGAAAGAGAGGAGGTGAAATAGCGCTCCTCTCCGTCACGTGGCGTGCCAAGCCACCACCTCTGGAGAAGAAAGACAGCAGACAGCAAGAGAGGAGGTGAAATAGCGCTCCTCTCCGTCACGTGGCGTGCCAAGCCACCACCTCTGGAGAAGCAAGAGAGGAGGTGAAATAGCGCTCCTCTCCGTCACGTGGCGTGCCAAGCCACCACCTCTGGAGAAGAAAGACAGCAGACAGCAAGAGAGGAGGTGAAATAGCGCTCCTCTCCGTCACGTGGCGTGCCAAGCCACCACCTCTGGAGAAGAAAGACAGCAGACAGCAAGAGAGGAGGTGAAATAGCGCTCCTCCCCGTCACGTGGCGTGCCAAGCCACCACCTCTGGAGAAGCAAGAGAGGAGGTGAAATAGCGCTCCTCTCCGTCACGTGACGTGCCAAGCCACCACCTCTGGAGAAGCAAGAGAGAGGAGGTGAAATAGCGCTCCTCTCCGTCACGTGGCGTGCCAAGCCACCACCTCTGGAGAAGAAAGACAGCAGACAGCAAGAGAGGAGGTGAAATAGTGCTCCTCTCCGTCACGTGGCGTGCCAAGCCACCACCTCTGGAGAAGAAAGACAGCAGACAGCAAGAGAGGAGGTGAAATAGCGCTCCTCTCCGTCACGTGGTGTGACAAGCCACCACCTCTGGAGAAGCAAGAGAGGAGGTGAAATAGCGCTCCTCTCCGTCACGTGGCGTGCCAAGCCACCATCTCTGGAGAAGAAAGACAGCAGACAGCAAGAGAGGAGGTGAAATAGCGCTCCTCTCCGTCACGTGGCGTGCCAAGCCACCACCTCTGGAGAAGCAAGAGAGGAGGTGAAATAGCGCTCCTCTCCGTCACGTGGCGTGCCAAGCCACCACCTCTGGAGAAGAAAGACAGCAGACAGCAAGAGAGGAGGTGAAATAGCGCTCCTCCCCGTCACGTGGCGTGCCAAGCCACCACCTCTGGAGAAGCAAGAGAGGAGGTGAAATAGCGCTCCTCTCCGTCACGTGGCGTGCCAAGCCACCACCTCTGGAGAAGAAAGACAGCAGACAGCAAGAGAGGAGGTGAAATAGTGCTCCTCTCCGTCACGTGGCGTGCCAAGCCACCACCTCTGGAGAAGAAAGACAGCAGACAGCAAGAGAGGAGGTGAAAGCGCTCCTCTCCGTCAAGTGGCGTGCCAAGCCACCACCTCTGGAGAAGCAAGAGAGGAGGTGAAATAGCGCTCCTCTCCGTCACGTGGCGTGCCAAGCCACCACCTCTGGAGAAGGAAGACAGCAGACAGCAAGAGAGGAGGTGAAATAGCGCTCCTCTCCGTCACGTGGCGTGCCAAGCCACCACCTCTGGAGAAGCAAGAGAGGAGGTGAAATAGCGCTCCTCTCCGTCACGTGGCGTGCCAAGCCACCACCTCTGGAGAAGAAAGACAGCAGACAGCAAGAGAGGAGGTGAAATAGCGCTCCTCTGTTAGGTAAATTTGTACTTTATGTTTATTATTAGTACTTGATATAATGGGAATTAACATTTTGTAAGTTATCGTTGTTTCATGCATGTCTATTATAACCACTGTTCACTGTTTCACACCTGCAAGGGCACGAGTCTTTGTATTATTGAAACTGTACCACTCTGAGACTCTTCAAGGTCTCTGGCCTCTGGGCCGGGGGACATCTTATCTGAGACTCCTGCTTCAACTGTGTGAACCATATAGAAGTGTAACCACTCACACACACACACACACACACACACACACACACACACACACACACACACACACACACACACACACACACACACACACACACACACACACACACACACACACACACACACACACACACACACACACACACACACACACACACACACACAGGCCAGTGTTAACCTGCTTTGTCTGTGTATGAAAATGTAACCGCCTACTCTAACTTTGAATAAAACGGGGCAGAGAAATGAAGATCGGGGCAGATCGGTGAACTTCAGCTCCTGAGGTGAATTCATTTCTCGGTCCTTGTACAAGCTGACTTATTGTTTTGACTCTTTATTGCTCTCGATACTGGGGTTGTCTCTCTTTTCATTCTTGCAGGTTTTGTTCCCAACACCTCTCCGTCACGTGGCGTGCCAAGTCACCACCTCTGGAGAAGAAAGACAGCAGACAGCAAGAGAGGAGGTGAAATAGCGCTCCTCTCCGTCACGTGGCGTGCCAAGCCACCACCTCTGGAGAAGAAAGAGAGGAGGTGAAATAGCGCTCCTCTCCATCACGTGGCGTGCCAAGCCACCACCTCTGGAGAAGAAAGACAGCAGACAGCAAGAGAGGAGGTGAAATAGCGCTCCTCTCCGTCAAGTGGCGTGCCAAGCCACCACCTCTGGAGAAGCAAGAGAGGAGGTAAAATAGCGCTCCTCTCCATCACGTGGCGTGCCAAGCCACCACCTCTGGAGAAGAAAGACAGCAGACAGCAAGAGAGGAGGTGAAACAGCGCTCCTCTCCGTCAAGTGGCGTGCCAAGCCACCACCTCTGGAGAAGCAAGAGAGGAGTTGAAATAGCGCTCCTCTCCGTCACATGGCGTGCCAAGCCACCACCTCTGGAGAAGAAAGACAGCAGACAGCAAGAGAGGAGGTGAAATAGTGCTCCTCTCCGTCACGTGGCGTGCCAAGCCACCACCTCTGGAGAAGAAAGACAGCAGACAGCAAGAGAGGAGGTGAAATAGCGCTCCTCTCCGTCACGTGGCGTGCCAAGCCACCACCTCTGGAGAAGAAAGAGAGGAGGTGAAATAGCGCTCCTCTCCGTCATGTGGCGTGCCAAGCCACCACCTCTGGAGAAGAAAGACAGCAGACAGCAAGAGAGGAGGTGAAATAGCGCTCCTCTCCGTCACGTGGCGTGCCAAGCCACCACCTCTGGAGAAGAAAGACAGCAGACAGCAAGAGAGGAGGTGAAATAGCGCTCCTCTCCGTCACGTGGCGTGCCAAGCCACCACCTCTGGAGAAGCAAGAGAGGAGGTGAAATAGCGCTCCTCTCCGTCACGTGGCGTGCCAAGCCACCACCTCTGGAGAAGAAAGACAGCAGACAGCAAGAGAGGAGGTGAAATAGCGCTCCTCTCCGTCACGTGGCGTGCCAAGCCACCACCTCTGGAGAAGAAAGACAGCAGACAGCAAGAGAGGAGGTGAAATAGCGCTCCTCCCCGTCACGTGGCGTGCCAAGCCACCACCTCTGGAGAAGCAAGAGAGGAGGTGAAATAGCGCTCCTCTCCGTCACGTGACGTGCCAAGCCACCACCTCTGGAGAAGCAAGAGAGGAGGTGAAATAGCGCTCCTCTCCGTCACGTGGCGTGCCAAGCCACCACCTCTGGAGAAGAAAGACAGCAGACAGCAAGAGAGGAGGTGAAATAGTGCTCCTCTCCGTCACGTGGCGTGCCAAGCCACCACCTCTGGAGAAGAAAGACAGCAGACAGCAAGAGAGGAGGTGAAATAGTGCTCCTCTCCGTCACATGGCGTGCCAAGCCACCACCTCTGGAGAAGAAAGACAGCAGACAGCAAGAGAGGAGGTGAAATAGCGCTCCTCTCCGTCACGTGGCGTGCCAAGCCACCACCTCTGGAGAAGAAAGACAGCAGACAGCAAGAGAGGAGGTGAAATAGTGCTCCTCTCCGTCACGTGGCGTGCCAAGCCACCACCTCTGGAGAAGAAAGACAGCAGACAGCAAGAGAGGAGGTGAAATAGCGCTCCTCTCCGTCACGTGGCGTGCCAAGCCACCACCTCTGGAGAAGAAAGAGAGGAGGTGAAATAGCGCTCCTCTCCGTCATGTGGCGTGCCAAGCCACCACCTCTGGAGAAGAAAGACAGCAGACAGCAAGAGAGGAGGTGAAATAGCGCTCCTCTCCGTCACGTGGCGTGCCAAGCCACCACCTCTGGAGAAGAAAGACAGCAGACAGCAAGAGAGGAGGTGAAATAGCGCTCCTCTCCGTCACGTGGCGTGCCAAGCCACCACCTCTGGAGAAGCAAGAGAGGAGGTGAAATAGCGCTCCTCTCCGTCACGTGGCGTGCCAAGCCACCACCTCTGGAGAAGAAAGACAGCAGACAGCAAGAGAGGAGGTGAAATAGCGCTCCTCTCCGTCACGTGGCGTGCCAAGCCACCACCTCTGGAGAAGAAAGACAGCAGACAGCAAGAGAGGAGGTGAAATAGCGCTCCTCCCCGTCACGTGGCGTGCCAAGCCACCACCTCTGGAGAAGCAAGAGAGGAGGTGAAATAGCGCTCCTCTCCGTCACGTGACGTGCCAAGCCACCACCTCTGGAGAAGCAAGAGAGGAGGTGAAATAGCGCTCCTCTCCGTCACGTGGCGTGCCAAGCCACCACCTCTGGAGAAGAAAGACAGCAGACAGCAAGAGAGGAGGTGAAATAGTGCTCCTCTCCGTCACGTGGCGTGCCAAGCCACCACCTCTGGAGAAGAAAGACAGCAGACAGCAAGAGAGGAGGTGAAATAGCGCTCCTCTCCGTCACGTGGTGTGCCAAGCCACCACCTCTGGAGAAGCAAGAGAGGAGGTGAAATAGCGCTCCTCTCCGTCACGTGGCGTGCCAAGCCACCATCTCTGGAGAAGAAAGACAGCAGACAGCAAGAGACGAGGTGAAATAGCGCTCCTCTCCGTCACGTGGCGTGCCAAGCCACCACCTCTGGAGAAGAAAGAGAGGAGGTGAAATAGCGCTCCTCTCCATCACGTGGCGTGCCAAGCCACCACCTCTGGAGAAGAAAGACAGCAGACAGCAAGAGAGGAGGTGAAATAGCGCTCCTCTCCGTCAAGTGGCGTGCCAAGCCACCACCTCTGGAGAAGCAAGAGAGGAGGTGAAATAGCGCTCCTCTCCATCACGTGGCGTGCCAAGCCACCACCTCTGGAGAAGAAAGACAGCAGACAGCAAGAGAGGAGGTGAAACAGCGCTCCTCTCCGTCAAGTGGCGTGCCAAGCCACCACCTCTGGAGAAGCAAGAGAGGAGTTGAAATAGCGCTCCTCTCCGTCACATGGCGTGCCAAGCCACCACCTCTGGAGAAGAAAGACAGCAGACAGCAAGAGAGGAGGTGAAATAGTGCTCCTCTCCGTCACGTGGCGTGCCAAGCCACCACCTCTGGAGAAGAAAGACAGCAGACAGCAAGAGAGGAGGTGAAATAGCGCTCCTCTCCGTCACGTGGCGTGCCAAGCCACCACCTCTGGAGAAGAAAGAGAGGAGGTGAAATAGCGCTCCTCTCCGTCATGTGGCGTGCCAAGCCACCACCTCTGGAGAAGAAAGACAGCAGACAGCAAGAGAGGAGGTGAAATAGCGCTCCTCTCCGTCACGTGGCGTGCCAAGCCACCACCTCTGGAGAAGAAAGAGAGGAGGTGAAATAGCGCTCCTCTCCGTCACGTGGCGTGCCAAGCCACCACCTCTGGAGAAGAAAGACAGCAGACAGCAAGAGAGGAGGTGAAATAGCTCTCCTCTCCGTCACGTGGCGTGCCAAGCCACCACCTCTGGAGAAGCAAGAGAGGAGGTGAAATAGCGCTCCTCTCCGTCACGTGGCGTGCCAAGCCACCACCTCTGGAGAAGAAAGACAGCAGACAGCAAGAGAGGAGGTGAAATAGCGCTCCTCTCCGTCACGTGGCGTGCCAAGCCACCACCTCTGGAGAAGAAAGACAGCAGACAGCAAGAGAGGAGGTGAAATAGCGCTCCTCCCCGTCACGTGGCGTGCCAAGCCACCACCTCTGGAGAAGCAAGAGAGGAGGTGAAATAGCGCTCCTCTCCGTCACGTGACGTGCCAAGCCACCACCTCTGGAGAAGCAAGAGAGGAGGTGAAATAGCGCTCCTCTCCGTCACGTGGCGTGCCAAGCCACCACCTCTGGAGAAGAAAGACAGCAGACAGCAAGAGAGGAGGTGAAATAGTGCTCCTCTCCGTCACGTGGCGTGCCAAGCCACCACCTCTGGAGAAGAAAGACAGCAGACAGCAAGAGAGGAGGTGAAATAGCGCTCCTCTCCGTCACGTGGTGTGCCAAGCCACCACCTCTGGAGAAGCAAGAGAGGAGGTGAAATAGCGCTCCTCTCCGTCACGTGGCGTGCCAAGCCACCATCTCTGGAGAAGAAAGACAGCAGACAGCAAGAGACGAGGTGAAATAGCGCTCCTCTCCGTCACGTGGCGTGCCAAGCCACCACCTCTGGAGAAGCAAGAGAGGAGGTGAAATAGCGCTCCTCTCCGTCACGTGGCGTGCCAAGCCACCACCTCTGGAGAAGAAAGACAGCAGACAGCAAGAGAGGAGGTGAAATAGCGCTCCTCTCCGTCACGTGGCGTGCCAAGCCACCACCTCTGGAGAAGAAAGAGAGGAGGTGAAATAGCGCTCCTCTCCGTCACGTGGCGTGCCAAGCCACCACCTCTGGAGAAGAAAGACAGCAGACAGCAAGAGAGGAGGTGAAATAGCGCTCCTCTCCGTCACGTGGCGTGCCAAGCCACCACCTCTGGAGAAGGAAGAGAGGAGGTGAAATAGCGCTCCTCTCCGACACGTGGCGTGCCAAGCCACCACCTCTGGAGAAGCAAGAGAGGAGGTGAAATTGCGCTCCTCTCCGTCACGTTGCATTCCAAGCCACCATCTCTGGAGAAGCAAGAGAGGAGGTGAAATTGCGCTCCTCTCCGTCACGTGGCGTGCCAAGTCACCACCTCTGGAGAAGAAAGACAGCAGACAGCAAGAGAGGAGGTGAAATAGTGCTCCTCTCCGTCACATGGCGTGCCAAGCCACCACGTCTGGAGAAGAAAGAGAGGAGGTGAAATAGCGCTCCTCTCCATCACGTGGCGTGCCAAGCCACCACCTCTGGAGAAGAAAGACAGCAGACAGCAAGAGAGGAGGTGAAATAGCGCTCCTCTCCGTCACGTGGCGTGCCAAGCCACCACCTCTGAAGAAGCAAGAGAGGAGGTGAAATAGCGCTCCTCTCCGACACGTGGCGTGTCAAGCCACCACCTCTGGAGAAGCAAGAGAGGAGGTGAAATTGCGCTCCTCTCCGTCACGTTGCATTCCAAGCCACCACCTCTGGAGAAGAAAGACAGCAGACAGCAAGAGAGGAGGTGAAATAGCGCTCCTCTCCGTCACGTGGCGTGCCAAGCCACCACCTCTGGAGAAGGAAGAGAGGAGGTGAAATAGCGCTCCTCTCCGTCACGTGGCATGCCAAGCCACCATCTCTGGAGAAGCAAGAGAGGAGGTGAAATTGCGCTCCTCTCCGTCACGTTGCATTCCAAGTCACCACCTCTGGAGAAGAAAGACAGCAGACAGCAAGAGAGGAGGTGAAATAACGCTCCTCTGTTAGGTAAATTTGTACTTTATGTTTATTATTAGTACTTGATATAATGGGAATTAACATTTTGTAAGTTATCGTTGTTTCATGCATGTCTATTATAACCACTGTTCACTGTTTCACACCTGCAAGGGCACGAGTCTTTGTATTATTGAAACTGTACCACTCTGAGACTCTTCAAGGTCTCTGGCCTCTGGGCCGGGGGACATCTTATCTG
The DNA here is from genome assembly GCF_963422515.1 of Blennius ocellaris. Classification (NCBI taxonomy): domain Eukaryota; kingdom Metazoa; phylum Chordata; class Actinopteri; order Blenniiformes; family Blenniidae; genus Blennius; species Blennius ocellaris. Next base: position 65,625 of record NW_027662193.1, read on the forward strand.
AGACTCCTGCTTCAACTGTGTGAACCATATAGAAGTGTAACCACTCACACACACACACACACACACACACACACACACACACACACACACACACACACACACACACACACACACACAGGCCAGTGTTAACCTGCTTTGTCTGTGTATGAAAATGTAACCGCCTACTCTAACTTTGAATAAAACGGGGCAGAGAAATGAAGATCGGGGCAGATCGGTGAACTTCAGCTCCTGAGGTGAATTCATTTCTCTGTCCTTGTACAAGCTGACTTATTGTTTTGACTCTTTATTGCTCTCGATACTGGGGTTGTCTCTCTTTTCATTCTTGCAGGTTTTTTACCTAACACCTCTCCGTCACGTGGCGTGCCAAGTCACCACCTCTGGAGAAGAAAGACAGCAGACAGCAAGAGAGGAGGTGAAATAGCGCTCCTCTCCGTCACATGGCGTGCCAAGCCACCACCTCTGGAGAAGCAAGAGAGGAGGTGAAATAGCGCTCCTCTCCGTCACGTGGCGTGCCAAGCCACCACCTCTGGAGAAGAAAGACAGCAGACAGCAAGAGAGGAGGTGAAATAGCGCTCCTCTCCGTCACGTGGCGTGCCAAGTCACCACCTCTGGAGAAGAAAGACAGCAGACAGCAAGAGAGGAGGTGAAATAGCGCTCCTCTCCGTCACGTGGCGTGCCAAGCCACCACCTCTGGAGAAGGAAGAGAGGAGGTGAAATAGCGCTCCTCTCCGTCACGTGGCGTGCCAAGCCACCACCTCTGGAGAAGGAAGAGAGGAGGTGAAATAGCGCTCCTCTCCGTCACGTGGCGTGCCAAGCCACCACCTCTGGAGAAGCAAGAGAGGAGGTGAAATAGCGCTCCTCTCCGTCACGTTGCGTGCCAAGCCACCACCTCTGGAGAAGAAAGACAGCAGACAGCAAGAGAGGAGGTGAAATAGCGCTCCTCTCCGTCACGTGGCGTGCCAAGCCGCCACCTCTGGAGAAGCAAGAGAGGAGGTGAAATAGCGCTCCTCTCCGTCACGTTGCGTGCCAAGCCACCACCTCTGGAGAAGGAAGAGAGGAGGTGAAATAGCGCTCCTCTCCGTCACGTGGCGTGCCAAGCCACCACCTCTGGAGAAGCAAGAGAGGAGGTGAAATAGCGCTCCTCTCCGTCACGTTGCGTGCCAAGCCACCATCTCTGGAGAAGAAAGACAGCAGACAGCAAGAGAGGAGGTGAAATAGCGCTCCTCTCCGTCACGTGGCGTGCCAAGCCGCCACCTCTGGAGAAGCAAGAGAGGAGGTGAAATAGCGCTCCTCTCCGTCACGTTGCATGCCAAGCCACCACCTCTGGAGAAGAAAGACAGCAGACAGCAAGAGAGGAGGTGAAATAGCACTCCTCTGTTAGGTAAATTTGTACTTTATGTTTATTATTAGTACTTGATACAATGGGAATTAACATTTTGTAAGTTATCGTTGTTTCATGCATGTCTATTATAACCACTGTTCACTGTTTCACACCTGCAAGGGCACGAGTCTTTGTATTATTGAAACTGTACCACTCTGAGACTCTTCAAGGTCTCTGGCCTCTGGGCCGGGGGACATCTTATCTGAGACTCCTGCTTCAACTGTGTGAACCATATAGAAGTGTAACCACTCACACACACACACACACACACACACACACACACACACACACACACACACACACACACACACACACACACACACACACACACACACACACACAGGTCAGTGTTAACCTGCTTTGTCTGTGTATGAAAATGTAACCGCCTACTCTAACTTTGAATAAAACGGGGCAGAGAAATGAAGATCGGGGCAGATCGGTGAACTTCAGCTCCTGAGGTGAATTCATTTCTCTGTCCTTGTACAAGCTGACTTATTGTTTTGACTCTTTATTGCTCTCGATACTGGGGTTGTCTTTATTTTCATTCTTGCAGGTTTTGTACCTAACACCTCTCCGTCACGTGGCGTGCCAAGTCACCACCTCTGGAGAAGAAAGACAGCAGACAGCAAGAGAGGAGGTGAAATAGCGCTCCTCTCCGTCACGTGGCGTGCCAAGCCACCACCTCTGGAGAAGCAAGAGAGGAGGTGAAATAGCGCTCCTCTCCGTCACGTGGCGTGCCAAGCCACCACCTCTGGAGAAGAAAGACAGCAGACAGCAAGAGAGGAGGTGAAATAGCGCTCCTCTCCGTCACGTGGCGTGCCAAGCCACCACCTCTGGAGAAGCAAGAGAGGAGGTGAAATAACGCTCCTCTCCGTCAAGTGGCGTGCCAAGCCACCACCTCTGGAGAAGAAAGACAGCAGACAGCAAGAGAGGAGGTGAAATAGCGCTCCTCTCCGTCACGTGGCGTGCCAAGCCACCACCTCTGGAGAAGCAAGACAGCAGACAGCAAGAGAGGAGGTGAAATAGCGCTCCTCTCCGTCACGTGGCGTGCCAAGCCACCACCTCTGGAGAAGAAAGACAGCAGACAGCAAGAGAGGAGGTGAAAGCGCTCCTCTCCGTCAAGTGGCATGCCAAGTCACCACCTCTGGAGAAGAAAGACAGCAGACAGCAAGAGAGGAGGTTAAATAGCGCTCCTCTCCGTCACGTGGCGTGCCAAGCCACCACCTCTGGAGAAGCAAGAGAGGAGGTGAAATAGCGCTCCTCTCCGTCACGTGGCGTGCCAAGCCACCACCTCTGGAGAAGAAAGACAGCAGACAGCAAGAGAGGAGGTGAAATAGTGCTCCTCTCCGTCACGTGGCGTGCCAAGCCACCACCTCTGGAGAAGAAAGACAGCAGACAGCAAGAGAGGAGGTGAAATAGCGCTCCTCTCCGTCACGTGGCGTGCCAAGCCACCACCTCTGGAGAAGAAAGAGAGGAGGTGAAATAGCGCTCCTCTCCGTCATGTGGCGTGCCAAGCCACCACCTCTGGAGAAGAAAGACAGCAGACAGCAAGAGAGGAGGTGAAATAGCGCTCCTCTCCGTCACGTGGCGTGCCAAGCCACCACCTCTGGAGAAGAAAGAGAGGAGGTGAAATAGCGCTCCTCTCCGTCACGTGGCGTGCCAAGCCACCACCTCTGGAGAAGAAAGACAGCAGACAGCAAGAGAGGAGGTGAAATAGCTCTCCTCTCCGTCACGTGGCGTGCCAAGCCACCACCTCTGGAGAAGCAAGAGAGGAGGTGAAATAGCGCTCCTCTCCGTCACGTGGCGTGCCAAGCCACCACCTCTGGAGAAGAAAGACCGCAGACAGCAAGAGAGGAGGTGAAATAGCGCTCCTCTCCGTCACGTGGCGTGCCAAGCCACCACCTCTGGAGAAGAAAGACAGCAGACAGCAAGAGAGGAGGTGAAATAGCGCTCCTCCCCGTCACGTGGCGTGCCAAGCCACCACCTCTGGAGAAGCAAGAGAGGAGGTGAAATAGCGCTCCTCTCCGTCACGTGACGTGCCAAGCCACCACCTCTGGAGAAGCAAGAGAGGAGGTGAAATAGCGCTCCTCTCCGTCACGTGGCGTGCCAAGCCACCACCTCTGGAGAAGAAAGACAGCAGACAGCAAGAGAGGAGGTGAAATAGTGCTCCTCTCCGTCACGTGGCGTGCCAAGCCACCACCTCTGGAGAAGAAAGACAGCAGACAGCAAGAGAGGAGGTGAAATAGCGCTCCTCTCCGTCACGTGGTGTGCCAAGCCACCACCTCTGGAGAAGCAAGAGAGGAGGTGAAATAGCGCTCCTCTCCGTCACGTGGCGTGCCAAGCCACCATCTCTGGAGAAGAAAGACAGCAGACAGCAAGAGACGAGGTGAAATAGCGCTCCTCTCCGTCACGTGGCGTGCCAAGCCACCACCTCTGGAGAAGCAAGAGAGGAGGTGAAATAGCGCTCCTCTCCGTCACGTGGCGTGCCAAGCCACCACCTCTGGAGAAGAAAGACAGCAGACAGCAAGAGAGGAGGTGAAATAGCGCTCCTCTCCGTCACGTGGCGTGCCAAGCCACCACCTCTGGAGAAGGAAGAGAGGAGGTGAAATAGCGCTCCTCTCCGACACGTGGCGTGCCAAGCCACCACCTCTGGAGAAGCAAGAGAGGAGGTGAAATTGCGCTCCTCTCCGTCACGTTGCATTCCAAGCCACCATCTCTGGAGAAGCAAGAGAGGAGGTGAAATTGCGCTCCTCTCCGTCACGTGGCGTGCCAAGTCACCACCTCTGGAGAAGAAAGACAGCAGACAGCAAGAGAGGAGGTGAAATAGTGCTCCTCTCCGTCACATGGCGTGCCAAGCCACCACGTCTGGAGAAGAAAGAGAGGAGGTGAAATAGCGCTCCTCTCCATCACGTGGCGTGCCAAGCCACCACCTCTGGAGAAGAAAGACAGCAGACAGCAAGAGAGGAGGTGAAATAGCGCTCCTCTCCGTCACGTGGCGTGCCAAGCCACCACCTCTGAAGAAGCAAGAGAGGAGGTGAAATAGCGCTCCTCTCCGACACGTGGCGTGTCAAGCCACCACCTCTGGAGAAGCAAGAGAGGAGGTGAAATTGCGCTCCTCTCCGTCACGTTGCATTCCAAGCCACCACCTCTGGAGAAGAAAGACAGCAGACAGCAAGAGAGGAGGTGAAATAGCGCTCCTCTCCGTCACGTGGCGTGCCAAGCCACCACCTCTGGAGAAGGAAGAGAGGAGGTGAAATAGCGCTCCTCTCCGTCACGTGGCATGCCAAGCCACCATCTCTGGAGAAGCAAGAGAGGAGGTGAAATAACGCTCCTCTGTTAGGTAAATTTGTACTTTATGTTTATTATTAGTACTTGATATAATGGGAATTAACATTTTGTAAGTTATCGTTGTTTCATGCATGTCTATTATAACCACTGTTCACTGTTTCACACCTGCAAGGGCACGAGTCTTTGTATTATTGAAACTGTACCACTCTGAGACTCTTCAAGGTCTCTGGCCTCTGGGCCGGGGGACATCTTATCTGAGACTCCTGCTTCAACTGTGTGAACCATATAGAAGTGTAACCACTCACACACACACACACACACACACACACACACACACACACACACACACACACACACACACACACACACACACACACACACACACACACACACACACACACACACACAGGCCAGTGTTAACCTGCTTTGTCTGTGTATGAAAATGTAACCGCCTACTCTAACTTTGAATAAAACGGGGCAGAGAAATGAAGATCGGGGCAGATCGGTGAACTTCAGCTCCTGAGGTGAATTCATTTCTCTGTCCTTGTACAAGCTGACTTATTGTTTTGACTCTTTATTGCTCTCGATACTGGGGTTGTCTCTCTTTTCATTCTTGCAGGTTTTTTACCTAACACCTCTCCGTCACGTGGCGTGCCAAGTCACCACCTCTGGAGAAGAAAGACAGCAGACAGCAAGAGAGGAGGTGAAATAGCGCTCCTCTCCGTCACATGGCGTGCCAAGCCACCACCTCTGGAGAAGCAAGAGAGGAGGTGAAATAGCGCTCCTCTCCGTCACGTGGCGTGCCAAGCCACCACCTCTGGAGAAGAAAGACAGCAGACAGCAAGAGAGGAGGTGAAATAGCGCTCCTCTCCGTCACGTGGCGTGCCAAGTCACCACCTCTGGAGAAGAAAGACAGCAGACAGCAAGAGAGGAGGTGAAATAGCGCTCCTCTCCGTCACGTGGCGTGCCAAGCCACCACCTCTGGAGAAGCAAGAGAGGAGGTGAAATAGCGCTCCTCTCCGTCACGTGGCGTGCCAAGCCACCACCTCTGGAGAAGGAAGAGAGGAGGTGAAATAGCGCTCCTCTCCGTCACGTGGCGTGCCAAGCCACCACCTCTGGAGAAGCAAGAGAGGAGGTGAAATAGCGCTCCTCTCCGTCACGTTGCGTGCCAAGCCACCACCTCTGGAGAAGAAAGACAGCAGACAGCAAGAGAGGAGGTGAAATAGCGCTCCTCTCCGTCACGTGGCGTGCCAAGCCGCCACCTCTGGAGAAGCAAGAGAGGAGGTGAAATAGCGCTCCTCTCCGTCACGTTGCGTGCCAAGTCACCACCTCTGGAGAAGAAAGACAGCAGACAGCAAGAGAGGAGGTGAAATAGCGCTCCTCTCCGTCACGTGGCGTGCCAAGCCACCACCTCTGGAGAAGCAAGAGAGGAGGTGAAATAGCGCTCCTCTCCGTCACGTGGCGTGCCAAGCCACCACCTCTGGAGAAGGAAGAGAGGAGGTGAAATAGCGCTCCTCTCCGTCACGTGGCGTGCCAAGCCACCACCTCTGGAGAAGCAAGAGAGGAGGTGAAATAGCGCTCCTCTCCGTCACGTTGCGTGCCAAGCCACCACCTCTGGAGAAGAAAGACAGCAGACAGCAAGAGAGGAGGTGAAATAGCGCTCCTCTCCGTCACGTGGCGTGCCAAGCCGCCACCTCTGGAGAAGCAAGAGAGGAGGTGAAATAGCGCTCCTCTCCGTCACGTTGCGTGCCAAGCCACCACCTCTGGAGAAGAAAGAGAGGAGGTGAAATAGCGCTCCTCTCTGTCACGTGGCGTGCCAAGCCACCACCTCTGGAGAAGAAAGACAGCAGACAGCAAGAGAGGAGGTGAAATAGCACTCCTCTGTTAGGTAAATTTGTACTTTATGTTTATTATTAGTACTTGATACAATGGGAATTAACATTTTGTAAGTTATCGTTGTTTCATGCATGTCTATTATAACCACTGTTCACTGTTTCACACCTGCAAGGGCACGAGTCTTTGGATTATTGAAATTGTACCACTCTGAGACTCTTCAAGGTCTCTGGCCTCTGGGCCGGGGGACATCTTATCTGAGACTCCTGCTTCAACTGTGTGAACCATATAGAAGTGTAACCACTCACACACACACACACACACACACACACACACACACACACACACACACACACACACACACACACACACACACACACACACACACACACACACACACACACACACACACACACACACACACAGGTCAGTGTTAACCTGCTTTGTCTGTGTATGAAAATGTAACCGCCTACTCTAACTTTGAATAAAACGGGGCAGAGAAATGAAGATCGGGGCAGATCGGTGAACTTCAGCTCCTGAGGTGAATTCATTTCTCGGTCCTTGTACAAGCTGACTTATTGTTTTGACTCTTTATTGCTCTCGATACTGGGGTTGTCTTTATTTTCATTCTTGCAGGTTTTGTACCTAACACCTCTCCGTCACGTGGCGTGCCAAGTCACCACCTCTGGAGAAGAAAGACAGCAGACAGCAAGAGAGGAGGTGAAATAGCGCTCCTCTCCGTCACGTGGCGTGCCAAGCCACCACCTCTGGAGAAGCAAGAGAGGAGGTGAAATAGCGCTCCTCTCCGTCACGTGGCGTGCCAAGCCACCACCTCTGGAGAAGAAAGACAGCAGACAGCAAGAGAGGAGGTGAAATAGCGCTCCTCTCCGTCACGTGGCGTGCCAAGCCACCACCTCTGGAGAAGCAAGAGAGGAGGTGAAATAGCGCTCCTCTCCGTCACGTTGCGTGCCAAGCCACCACCTCTGGAGAAGAAAGACAGCAGACAGCAAGAGAGGAGGTGAAATAGCGCTCCTCTCCGTCACGTGGCGTGCCAAGCCACCACCTCTGGAGAAGCAAGACAGCAGACAGCAAGAGAGGAGGTGAAATAGCGCTCCTCTCCGTCACGTGGCGTGCCAAGCCACCACCTCTGGAGAAGAAAGACAGCAGACAGCAAGAGAGGAGGTGAAAGCGCTCCTCTCCGTCAAGTGGCGTGCCAAGTCACCACCTCTGGAGAAGAAAGACAGCAGACAGCAAGAGAGGAGGTTAAATAGCGCTCCTCTCCGTCACGTGGCGTGCCAAGCCACCACCTCTGGAGAAGCAAGAGAGGAGGTGAAATAGCGCTCCTCTCCGTCACGTGGCGTGCCAAGCCACCACCTCTGGAGAAGAAAGACAGCAGACAGCAAGAGAGGAGGTGAAATAGCGCTCCTCTCCGTCACGTGGCGTGCCAAGCCACCACCTCTGGAGAAGCAAGAGAGGAGGTGAAATTGCGCTCCTCTCCGTCACGTTGCATTCCAAGCCACCACCTCTGGAGAAGAAAGACAGCAGACAGCAAGAGAGGAGGTGAAATAGCGCTCCTCTCCGTCACGTGGCGTGCCAAGCCACCGCCTCTGGAGAAGGAAGAGAGGAGGTGAAATAGCGCTCCTCTCCGTCACGTGGCGTGCCAAGCCACCACCTCTGGAGAAGCAAGAGAGGAGGTGATATTGCGCTCCTCTCCGTCACGTTGCATTCCAAGCCACCACCTCTGGAGAAGAAAGACAGCAGACAGCAAGAGAGGAGGTGAAATAGCGCTCCTCTGTTAGGTAAATTTGTACTTTATGTTTATTATTAGTACTTGATATAATGGGAATTAACATTTTGTAAGTTATCGTTGTTTCATGCATGTCTATTATAACCACTGTTCACTGTTTCACACCTGCAAGGGCACGAGTCTTTGTATTATTGAAACTGTACCACTCTGAGACTCTTCAAGGTCTCTGGCCTCTGGGCCGGGGGACATCTTATCTGAGACTCCTGCTTCAACTGTGTGAACCATATAGAAGTGTAACCACTCACACACACACACACACACACACACACACACACACACACACACACACACACACACACACACACACACACACACACACACACACACACATACACACACACACACACACACAGGCCACTGTTAACCTGCTTTGTCTGTGTATGAAAATGTAACCGCCTACTCTAAGTTTGAATAAAACGGGGCAGAGAAATGAAGATCGGGGCAGATCGGTGAACTTCAGCTCCTGAGGTGAATTCATTTCTCTGTCCTTGTACAAGCTGACTTATTGTTTTGACTCTTTATTGCTCTCGATACTGGGGTTGTCTCTCTTTTCATTCTTGCAGGTTTTTTACCTAACACCTCTCCGTCACGTGGCGTGCCAAGTCACCACCTCTGGAGAAGAAAGACAGCAGACAGCAAGAGAGGAGGTGAAATAGCGCTCCTCTCCGTCACATGGCGTGCCAAGCCACCACCTCTGGAGAAGCAAGAGAGGAGGTGAAATAGCGCTCCTCTCCGTCACGTGGCGTGCCAAGCCACCACCTCTGGAGAAGAAAGACAGCAGACAGCAAGAGAGGAGGTGAAATAGCGCTCCTCTCCGTCACGTGGCGTGCCAAGCCACCACCTCTGGAGAAGAAAGACAGCAGACAGCAAGAGAGGAGGTGAAATAGCGCTCCTCTCCATCACTTGGCGTGCCAAGCCACCACCTCTGGAGAAGCAAGAGAGGAGGTGAAATAGTTCTCCTCTCCGTCACGTGGCGTGCCAAGCCACCACCTCTGGAGAAGAAAGACAGCAGACAGCAAGAGAGGAGGTGAAATAGCGCTCCTCTCCGTCACGTGGCGTGCCAAGCCACCACCTCTGGAGAAGAAAGACAGCAGACAGCAAGAGAGGAGGTGAAAGCGCTCCTCTCCGTCAAGTGGCGTGCCAAGTCACCACCTCTGGAGAAGAAAGACAGCAGACAGCAAGAGAGGAGGTGAAATAGCGCTCCTCTCCGTCACGTGGCGTGCCAAGCCACCACCTCTGGAGAAGCAAGACAGCAGACAGCAAGAGAGGAGGTGAAATAGCGCTCCTCTCCGTCACGTGGCGTGCCAAGCCACCACCTCTGGAGAAGAAAGACAGCAGACAGCAAGAGAGGAGGTGAAAGCGCTCCTCTCCGTCAAGTGGCGTGCCAAGTCACCACCTCTGGAGAAGAAAGACAGCAGACAGCAAGAGAGGAGGTGAAATAGCGCTCCTCTCCGTCACGTGGCGTGCCAAGCCACCACCTCTGGAGAAGGAAGAGAGGAGGTGAAATAGCGCTCCTCTCCGTCACGTGGCGTGCCAAGCCACCACCTCTGGAGAAGCAAGAGAGGAGGTGAAATTGCGCTCCTCTCCGTCACGTTGCATTCCAAGCCACCACCTCTGGAGAAGAAGGACAGCAGACAGCAAGAGAGGAGGTGAAATAGCGCTCCTCTCCGTCACGTGGCGTGCCAAGCCACCACCTCTGGAGAAGGAAGAGAGGAGGTGAAATAGCGCTCCTCTCCGTCATGTGGCGTGCCAAGCCACCACCTCTGGAGAAGCAAGACAGCAGACAGCAAGAGAGGAGGTGAAATAGCGCTCCTCTCCGTCACGTGGCATGCCAAGTCACCACCTCTGGAGAAGAAAGACAGCAGACAGCAAGAGAGGAGGTGAAATAGCGCTCCTCTGTTAGGTAAATTTGTACTTTATGTTTATTATTAGTACTTGATATAATGGGAATTAACATTTTGTAAGTTATCGTTGTTTCATGCATGTCTATTATAACCACTGTTCACTGTTTCACACCTGCAAGGGCACGAGTCTTTGTATTATTGAAACTGTACCACTCTGAGACTCTTCAAGGTCTCTGGCCTCTGGGCCGGGGGACATCTTATCTGAGACTCCTGCTTCAACTGTGTGAACCATATAGAAGTGTAACCACTCACACACACACACACACACACACACACACACACACACACACACACACACACACACACACACACACACACACACACACACACACACACACACACACACACACACACACACACACACACACACACACACACACACACACATACACACACACACACAGGCCAGTGTTAACCTGCTTTGTCTGTGTATGAAAATGTAACCGCCTACTCTAACTTTGAATAAAACGGGGCAGAGAAATGAAGATCGGGGCAGATCGGTGAACTTCAGCTCCTGAGGTGAATTCATTTCTCTGTCCTTGTACAAGCTGACTTATTGTTTTGACTCTTTATTGCTCTCGATACTGGGGTTGTCTCTCTTTTCATTCTTGCAGGTTTTGTTCCCAACACCTCTCCGTCACGTGGCGTGCCAAGCCACCACCTCTGGAGAAGCAAGACAGCAGACAGCAAGAGAGGAGGTGAAATAGCGCTCCTCTCCGTCACGTGGCGTGCCAAGCCACCACCTCTGGAGAAGAAAGACAGCAGACAGCAAGAGAGGAGGTGAAAGCGCTCCTCTCCGTCAAGTGGCGTGCCAAGTCACCACCTCTGGAGAAGAAAGACAGCAGACAGCAAGAGAGGAGGTGAAATAGCGCTCCTCTCCGTCACGTGGCGTGCCAAGCCACCACCTCTGGAGAAGAAAGACAGCAGACAGCAAGAGAGGAGGTGAAAGCGCTCCTCTCCGTCAAGTGGCGTGCCAAGTCACCACCTCTGGAGAAGAAAGACAGCAGACAGCAAGAGAGGAGGTGAAATAGCGCTCCTCTCCGTCACGTGGCGTGCCAAGCCACCACCTCTGGAGAAGAAAGACAGCAGACAGCAAGAGAGGAGGTGAAAGCGCTCCTCTCCGTCAAGTGGCGTGCCAAGTCACCACCTCTGGAGAAGAAAGACAGCAGACAGCAAGAGAGGAGGTGAAATAGCGCTCCTCTCCGTCACGTGGCGTGCCAAGCCACCACCTCTGGAGAAGCAAGAGAGGAGGTGAAATTGCGCTCCTCTCCGTCACGTTGCATTCCAAGCCACCACCTCTGGAGAAGAAGGACAGCAGACAGCAAGAGAGGAGGTGAAATAGCGCTCCTCTCCGTCACGTGGCGTGCCAAGCCACCACCTCTGGAGAAGGAAGAGAGGAGGTGAAATAGCGCTCCTCTCCGTCACGTGGCGTGCCAAGCCACCACCTCTGGAGAAGCAAGACAGCAGACAGCAAGAGAGGAGGTGAAATAGCGCTCCTCTCCGTCACGTGGCATGCCAAGTCACCACCTCTGGAGAAGAAAGACAGCAGACAGCAAGAGAGGAGGTGAAATAGCGCTCCTCTCCGTCACGTGGCGTGCCAAGCCACCACCTCTGGAGAAGCAAGAGAGGAGGTGAAATAGCGCTCCTCTCCGTCACGTGGCGTGCCAAGCCACCACCTCTGGAGAAGGAAGAGAGGAGGTGAAATAGCGCTCCTCTCCGTCACGTGGCGTGCCAAGCCACCACCTCTGGAGAAGCAAGAGAGGAGGTGAAATTGCGCTCCTCTCCGTGACGTTGCATTCCAAGCCACCACCTCTGGAGAAGAAAGACAGCAGACAGCAAGAGAGGAGGTGAAATAGCGCTCCTCTCCGTCACGTGGCGTGCCAAGCCACCACCTCTGGAGAAGGAAGAGAGGAGGTGAAATAGCGCTCCTCTCCGTCACGTGGCGTGCCAAGCCACCACCTCTATAGAAGCAAGAGAGGAGGTGAAATTGCGCTCCTCTCCGTCACGTGGCGTGCCAAGCCACCACCTCTGGAGAAGAAAGACAGCAGACAGCAAGAGAGGAGGTGAAATAGCGCTCCTCTCCATCACTTGGCGTGCCAAGCCACCACCTCTGGAGAAGCAAGAGAGGAGGTGAAATAGTTCTCCTCTCCGTCACGTGGCGTGCCAAGCCACCACCTCTGGAGAAGAAAGACAGCAGACAGCAAGAGAGGAGGTGAAATATCGCTCCTCTCCGTCACGTGGCGTGCCAAGTCACCACCTCTGGAGAAGCAAGAGAGGAGGTGAAATAGCGCTCCTCTCCGTCACGTGGCGTGCCAAGTCACCACCTCTGGAGAAGAAAGACAGCAGACAGCAAGAGAGGAGGTGAAATAGCGCTCCTCTCCGTCACGTGGCGTGCCAAGCCACCACCTCTGGAGAAGCAAGAGAGGAGGTGAAATTGCGCTCCTCTCCGTGACGTTGCATTCCAAGCCACCACCTCTGGAGAAGAAAGACAGCAGACAGCAAGAGAGGAGGTGAAATAGCGCTCCTCTCCGTCACGTGGCGTGCCAAGCCACCACCTCTGGAGAAGGAAGAGAGGAGGTGAAATAGCGCTCCTCTCCGTCACGTGGCGTGCCAAGCCACCACCTCTATAGAAGCAAGAGAGGAGGTGAAATTGCGCTCCTCTATGTCACGTGGCGTGCCAAGCCACCACCTCTGGAGAAGAAAGACAGCAGACAGCAAGAGAGGAGGTGAAAGCGCTCCTCTCCGTCAAGTGGCGTGCCAAGTCACCACCTCTGGAGAAGAAAGACAGCAGACAGCAAGAGAGGAGGTGAAATAGCGCTCCTCTCCGTCACGTGGCGTGCCAAGCCACCGCCTCTGGAGAAGGAAGAGAGGAGGTGAAATAGCGCTCCTCTCCGTCACGTGGCGTGCCAAGCCACCACCTCTGGAGAAGGAAGAGAGGAGGTGAAATAGCGCTCCTCTCCGTCACGTGGCGTGCCAAGCCACCACCTCTTGAGAAGCAAGAGAGGAGGTGAAATTGCGCTCCTCTCCGTCACGTTGCATTCCAAGCCACCACCTCTGGAGAAGAAAGACAGCAGACAGCAAGAGAGGAGGTGAAATAGCGCTCCTCTCCGTCACGTGGCGTGCCAAGCCACCGCCTCTGGAGAAGGAAGAGAGGAGGTGAAATAGCGCTCCTCTCCGTCACGTGGCGTGCCCAGCCACCACCTCTGGAGAAGCAAGAGAGGAGGTGATATTGCGCTCCTCTCCGTCACGTTGCATTCCAAGCCACCACCTCTGGAGAAGAAAGACAGCAGACAGCAAGAGAGGAGGTGAAATAGCGCTCCTCTCCGTCACGTGGCATTCCAAGCCACCACCTCTGGAGAAGAAAGACAGCAGACAGCAAGAGAGGAGGTGAAATAGCGCTCCTCTCCGTCACGTGGCGTGCCAAGCCACCACCTCTGGAGAAGCAAGACAGCAGACAGCAAGAGAGGAGGTGAAATAGCGCTCCTCTCCGTCACGTGGCACGCCAAGTCACCACCTCTGGAGAAGAAAGACAGCAGACAGCAAGAGAGGAGGTGAAATAGCGCTCCTCTCCGTCACGTGGCGTGCCAAGCCACCACCTCTGGAGAAGCAAGAGAGGAGGTGAAATAGCGCTCCTCTCCGTCACGTGGCGTGCCAAGCCACCACCTCTGGAGAAGGAAGAGAGGAGGTGAAATAGCGCTCCTCTCCGTCACGTGGCGTGCCAAGCCACCACCTCTGGAGAAGCAAGAGAGGAGGTGAAATTGCGCTCCTCTCCGTGACGTTGCATTCCAAGCCACCACCTCTGGAGAAGGAAGAGAGGAGGTGAAATAGCGCTCCTCTCCGTCACGTGGCGTGCCAAGCCACCACCTCTGGAGAAGCAAGAGAGGAGGTGAAATTGCGCTCCTCTCCGTGACGTTGCATTCCAAGTCACCACCTCTGGAGAAGAAAGACAGCAGACAGCAAGAGAGGAGGTGAAATAACGCTCCTCTGTTAGGTAAATTTGTACTTTATGTTTATTATTAGTACTTGATATAATGGGAATTAACATTTTGTAAGTTATCGTTGTTTCATGCATGTCTATTATAACCACTGTTCACTGTTTCACACCTGCAAGGGCACGAGTCTTTGTATTATTGAAACTGTACCACTCTGAGACTCTTCAAGGTCTCTGGCCTCTGGGCCGGGGGACATCTTATCTGAGACTCCTGCTTCAACTGTGTGAACCATATAGAAGTGTAACCACTCACACACACACACACACACAGACACACACACACACACACACACACACAGGCCAGTGTTAACCTGCTTTGTCTGTGTATGAAAATGTAACCGCCTACTCTAACTTTGAATAAAACGGGGCAGAGAAATGAAGATCGGGGCAGATCGGTGAACTTCAGCTCCTGAGGTGAATTCATTTCTCTGTCCTTGTACAAGCTGACTTATTGTTTTGACTCTTTATTCCTCTCGATAAACGGGGTTGTCTCTCTTTTCATTCTTGCAGGTTTTGTTCCCAACACCTCTCCGTCACGTGGCGTGCCAAGTCACCACCTCTGGAGAAGAAAGACAGCAGACAGCAAGAGAGGAGGTGAAATCGCGCTCCTCTCCGTCACGTGGCGTGCCAAACCACCACCTCTGGAGAAGCAAGAGAGGAGGTGAAATAGCGCTCCTCTCCGTCACGTGGCGTGCCAAGCCACCACCTCTGGAGAAGCAAGAGAGGAGGTGAAATAGCGCTCCTCTCCGTCACGTGGCGTGCCAAGCCACCACCTCTGGAGAAGGAAGAGAGGAGGTGAAATAGCGCTCCTCTCCGTCACGTGGCGTGCCAAGCCGCCACCTCTGGAGAAGCAAGAGAGGAGGTGAAATAGCGCTCCTCTCCGTCACGTTGCGTGCCAAGCCACCACCTCTGGAGAAGAAAGACAGCAGACAGCAAGAGAGGAGGTGAAATAGCACTCCTCTGTTAGGTAAATTTGTACTTTATGTTTATTATTAGTACTTGATATAATGGGAATTAACATTTTGTAAGTTATCATTGTTTCATGCATGTCTATTATAACCACTGTTCACTGTTTCACACCTGCAAGGGCACGAGTCTTTGTATTATTGAAACTGTACCACTCTGAGACTCTTCAAGGTCTCTGGCCTCTGGGCCGGGGGACATCTTATCTGAGACTCCTGCTTCAACTGTGTGAACCATATAGAAGTGTAACCACTCACACACACACACACACACACACACACACACACACACACACACACACACACACACACACACACAGGTCAGTGTTAACCTGCTTTGTCTGTGTATGAAAATGTAACCGCCTACTCTAAGTTTGAATAAAACGGGGCAGAGAAATGAAGATCGGGGCAGATCGGTGAACTTCAGCTCCTGAGGTGAATTCATTTCTCTGTCCTTGTACAAGCTGACTTATTGTTTTGACTCTTTATTGCTCTCGATACTGGGGTTGTCTCTCTTTTCATTCTTGCAGGTTTTGTACCTAACACCTCTCCGTCACGTGGCGTGCCAAGTCACCACCTCTGGAGAAGAAAGACAGCAGACAGCAAGAGAGGAGGTGAAATAGCGCTCCTCTCCGTCACGTGGCGTGCCAAGCCACCACCTCTGGAGAAGAAAGACAGCAGACAGCAAGAGAGGAGGTGAAATAGCGCTCCTCTCCGTCACGTGGCGTGCCAAGTCACCACCTCTGGAGAAGAAAGACAGCAGACAGCAAGAGAGGAGGTGAAATAGCGCTCCTCTCCGTCACATGGCGTTCCAAGCCACCACCTCTGGAGAAGTAAGAGATGAGGTGAAATAGCGCTCCTCTCCGTCACGTGGCGTGCCAAGCCACCACCTCTGGAGAAGAAAGACAGCAGACAGCAAGAGAGGAGGTGAAATAGCGCTCCTCTCCGTCACGTGGCGTGCCAAGCCACCACCTCTGGCGAAGCAAGAGAGGAGGTGAAATAGCGCTCCTCTCCGTCACGTTGCGTGCCAAGCCGCCACCTCTGGAGAAGAAAGACAGCAGACAGCAAGAGAGGAGGTGAAATAGCGCCCCTCTCCGTCACGTGGCGTGCCAAGCCGCCACCTCTGGAGAAGCAAGAGAGGAGGTGAAATAGCGCTCCTCTCCGTCACGTTGCGTGCCAAGCCACCACCTCTGGAGAAGAAAGACAGCAGACAGCAAGAGAGGAGGTGAAATAGCACTCCTCTGTTAGGTAAATTTGTACTTTATGTTTATTATTAGTACTTGATATAATGGGAATTAACATTTTGTAAGTAATCATTGTTTCATGCATGTCTATTATAACCACTGTTCACTGTTTCACACCTGCAAGGGCATGAGTCTTTGTATTATTGAAACTGTACCACTCTGAGACTCTTCAAGGTCTCTGGCCTCTGGGCCGGGGGACATCTTATCTGAGACTCCTGCTTCAACTGTGTGAACCATATAGAAGTGTAACCACTCACACACACACACACACACACACACACACACACACACACACACACACACACACACACACACACACACACACACACACACACACACACACACACACACACACACACACACACACACACACACACACACACACACGCAGGCCAGTGTTAACCTGCTTTGTCTGTGTATGAAAATGTAACCGCCTACTCTAACTTTGAATAAAACGGGGCAGAGAAATGAAGATCGGGGCAGATCGGTGAACTTCAGCTCCTGAGGTGAATTCATTTCTCTGTCCTTGTACAAGCTGACTTATTGTTTTGACTCTTTATTGCTCTCGATACTGGGGTTGTCTTTATTTTCATTCTTGCAGGTTTTGTACCTAACACCTCTCCGTCACGTGGCGTGCCAAGCCACCACCTCTGGAGAAGAAAGACAGCAGACAGCAAGAGAGGAGGTGAAATAGCGCTCCTCTCCGTCACGTGGCGTGCCAAGCCACCACCTCTGGAGAAGAAAGACAGCAGACAGCAAGAGAGGAGGTGAAATAGCGCTCCTCTCCGTCACGTGGCGTGCCAAGCCACCACCTCTGGATAAGAAAGACAGCAGACAGCAAGAGAGGAGGTGAAAGCGCTCCTCTCCGTCAAGTGGCATGCCAAGTCACCACCTCTGGAGAAGAAAGACAGCAGACAGCAAGAGAGGAGGTGAAATAGCGCTCCTCTCCGTCACGTGGCGTGCCAAGCCACCACCTCTGGAGAAGCAAGAGAGGAGGTGAAATAGCGCTCCTCTCCGTCACGTGGCGTGCCAAGCCACCACCTCTGGAGAAGGAAGAGAGGAGGTGAAATAGCGCTCCTCTCCGTCACGTGGCGTGCCAAGCCACCACCTCTGGAGAAGCAAGAGAGGAGGTGAAATTGCGCTCCTCTCCGTCACGTAGCATTCCAAGCCACCACCTCTGGAGAAGAAAGACAGCAGACAGCAAGAGAGGAGGTGAAATAGCGCTCCTCTCCGTCACGTGGCGTGCCAAGCCACCACCTCTGGAGAAGCAAGAGAGGAGGTGAAATAGCGCTCCTCTCCGTCACGTTGCGTGCCAAGCCACCACCTCTGGAGAAGAAAGACAGCAGACAGCAAGAGAGGAGGTGAAATATCGCTCCTCTCCGTCACGTGGCGTGCCAAGCCGCCACCTCTGGAGAAGCAAGAGAGGAGGTGAAATAGCGCTCCTCTCCGTCACGTGGCGTGCCAAGCCACCACCTCTGGAGAAGCAAGAGAGGAGGTGAAATTGCGCTCCTCTCCGTCACGTAGCATTCCAAGCCACCACCTCTGGAGAAGAAAGACAGCAGACAGCAAGAGAGGAGGTGAAATAGCGCTCCTCTCCGTCACGTGGCGTGCCAAGCCACCACCTCTGGAGAAGCAAGAGAGGAGGTGAAATAGCGCTCCTCTCCGTCACGTTGCGTGCCAAGCCACCACCTCTGGAGAAGAAAGACAGCAGACAGCAAGAGAGGAGGTGAAATATCGCTCCTCTCCGTCACGTGGCGTGCCAAGCCACCACCTCTGGAGAAGAAAGACAGCAGACAGCAAGAGAGGAGGTGAAATAGCGCTCCTCTGTTAGGTAAATTTGTACTTTATGTTTATTATTAGTACTTGATATAATGGGAATTAACATTTTGTAAGTTATCGTTGTTTCATGCATGTCTATTATAACCACTGTTCACTGTTTCACATCTGCAAGGGCACGAGTCTTTGTATTATTGAAACTGTACCACTCTTAGACTCTTCAAGGTCTCTGGCCTCTGGGCCGGGGGACATCTTATCTGAGACTCCTGCTTCAACTGTGTGAACCATATAGAAGTGTAACCACTCACACACACACACACACACACACACACACACACACACACACACACACACACACACACACACACACACACACACACAGGCCAGTGTTAACCTGCTTTGTCTGTGTATGAAAATGTAACCGCCTACTCTAACTTTGAATAAAACGGGGCAGAGAAGTGAAGATCGGGGCAGATCGGTGAACTTCAGCTCCTGAGGTGAATTCATTTCTCGGTCCTTGTACAAGCTGACTTATTGTTTTGACTCTTTATTGCTCTCGATAAAAGGGGTTGTCTCTCTTTTCATTCTTGCAGGTTTTGTTCCCAACACCTCTCCATCACGTGGCGTGCCAAGCCACCACCTCTGGAGAAGAAAGACAGCAGACAGCAAGAGAGGAGGTGAAACAGCGCACCTCTCCGTCAAGTGGCGTGCCAAGCCACCACCTCTGGAGAAGCAAGAGAGGAGGTGAAATAGCGCTCCTCTCCATCACGTGGCGTGCCAAGCCACCACCTCTGGAGAAGAAAGACAGCAGACAGCAAGAGAGGAGGTGAAATAGCGCTCCTCTCCGTCACGTGGCGTGCCAAGCCACCACCTCTGGAGAAGCAAGAGAGGAGGTGAAATAGCGCTCCTCTCCGTCACGTGGCGTGCCAAGTCACCACCTCTGGAGAAGAAAGACAGCAGACAGCAAGAGAGGAGGTGAAATAGCGCTCCTCTCCGTCACGTGGCTTGCCAAACCACCACCTCTGGAGAAGCAAGAGAGGAGGTGAAATAGCGCTCCTCTCCGTCACGTGGCGTGCCAAGCCACCACCTCTGGAGAAGAAAGACAGCAGACAGCAAGAGAGGAGGTGAAATAGCGCTCCTCTCCGTCACGTGGCGTGCCAAGCCACCACCTCTGGAGAAGCAAGAGAGGAGGTGAAATAGCGCTCCTCTCCGTCACGTGGCGTGCCAAGCCACCACCTCTGGAGAAGCAAGAGAGGAGGTGAAATAGCGCTCCTCTCCGTCACGTGGCGTGCCAAGCCACCACCTCTGGAGAAGAAAGACAGCAGACAGCAAGAGAGGAGGTGAAATAGCGCTCCTCCCCGTCACGTGGCGTGCCAAGCCACCACCTCTGGAGAAGCAAGAGAGGAGGTGAAATAGCGCTCCTCTCCGTCACGTGACGTGCCAAGCCACCACCTCTGGAGAAGCAAGAGAGGAGGTGAAATAGCGCTCCTCTCCGTCACGTGGCGTGCCAAGCCACCACCTCTGGAGAAGAAAGACAGGAGACAGCAAGAGAGGAGGTGAAAGCGCTCCTCTCCGTCAAGTGGCGTGCCAAGCCACCACCTCTGGAGAAGCAAGAGAGGAGGTGAAATAGCGCTCCTCTCCGTCACGTGGCGTGCCAAGCCACCACCTCTGGAGAAGAAAGACAGCAGACAGCAAGAGAGGAGGTGAAATAGCGCTCCTCTCCGTCACGTGGCGTGCCAAGCCACCACCTCTGGAGAAGCAAGAGAGGAGGTGAAATAGCGCTCCTCTCCGTCACGTGGCGTGCCAAGCCACCACCTCTGGAGAAGCAAGAGAGGAGGTGAAATAGCGCTCCTCTCCATCACGTGGCGTGCCAAGCCACCACCTCTGGAGAAAAAAGACAGCAGACAGCAAGAGAGGAGGTGAAATAGCGCTCCTCTCCATCACGTGGCGTGCCAAGCCACCACCTCTGGAGAAGAAAGACAGCAGACAGCAAGAGAGGAGGTGAAATAGTGCTCCTCTCCGTCACGTGGCGTGCCAAGCCACCACCTCTGGAGAAGAAAGACAGCAGACAGCAAGAGAGGAGGTGAAACAGCGCTCCTCTCCGTCAAGTGGCGTGCCAAGCCACCACCTCTGGAGAAGCAAGAGAGGAGGTGAAATAGCGCTCCTCTCCGTCACGTGGCGTGCCAAGCCACCACCTCTGGAGAAGAAAGACAGCAGACAGCAAGAGAGGAGGTGAAATAGCGCTCCTCTCCGTCACGTGGCGTGCCAAGCCACCACCTCTGGAGAAGCAAGAGAGGAGGTGAAAAAGCGCTCCTCTCCGTCACGTGGCGTGCCAAGTCACCACCTCTGGAGAAGAAAGACAGCAGACAGCAAGAGAGGAGGTGAAATAGCGCTCCTCTCCGTCACGTTGCGTGCCAAGCCACCACCTCTGGAGAAGAAAGACAGCAGACAGCAAGAGAGGAGGTGAAATATCGCTCCTCTCCGTCACGTGGCGTGCCAAGCCGCCACCTCTGGAGAAGCAAGAGAGGAGGTGAAATATTGCTCCTCTCCGTCACGTGGCGTGCCAAGCCACCACCTCTGGAGAAGAAAGACAGCAGACAGCAAGAGAGGAGGTGAAATAGCGCTCCTCTGTTAGGTAAATTTGTACTTTATGTTTATTATTAGTACTTGATATAATGGGAATTAACATTTTGTAAGTTATCGTTGTTTCATGCATGTCTATTATAACCACTGTTCACTGTTTCACATCTGCAAGGGCACGAGTCTTTGTATTATTGAAACTGTACCACTCTTAGACTCTTCAAGGTCTCTGGCCTCTGGGCCGGGGGACATCTTATCTGAGACTCCTGCTTCAACTGTGTGAACCATATAGAAGTGTAACCACTCACACACACACACACACACACACACACACACACACACACACACACACACACACACACACACACACACACACACACACACACACACACACACACACACACACACACACAGGCCAGTGTTAACCTGCTTTGTCTGTGTATGAAAATGTAACCGCCTACTCTAACTTTGAATAAAACGGGGCAGAGAAGTGAAGATCGGGGCAGATCGGTGAACTTCAGCTCCTGAGGTGAATTCATTTCTCGGTCCTTGTACAAGCTGACTTATTGTTTTGACTCTTTATTGCTCTCGATAAAAGGGGTTGTCTCTCTTTTCATTCTTGCAGGTTTTGTTCCCAACACCTCTCCGTCACGTGGCGTGCCAAGTCACCACCTCTGGAGAAGAAAGACAGCAGACAGCAAGAGAGGAGGTGAAATAGCGCTCCTCTCCGTCACGTGGCGTGCCAAGCCACCACCTCTGGAGAAGAAAGAGAGGAGGTGAAATAGCGCTCCTCTCCATCACGTGGCGTGCCAAGCCACCACCTCTGGAGAAGAAAGACAGCAGACAGCAAGAGAGGAGGTGAAATAGTGCTCCTCTCCGTCACGTGGCGTGCCAAGCCACCACCTCTGGAGAAGAAAGACAGCAGACAGCAAGAGAGGAGGTGAAACAGCGCTCCTCTCCGTCAAGTGGCGTGCCAAGCCACCACCTCTGGAGAAGCAAGAGAGGAGGTGAAATTGCGCTCCTCTCCGTGACGTTGCATTCCAAGCCACCACCTCTGGAGAAGAAAGACAGCAGACAGCAAGAGAGGAGGTGAAATAGCGCTCCTCTCCGTCACGTGGCGTGCCAAGCCACCACCTCTGGAGAAGGAAGAGAGGAGGTGAAATAGCGCTCCTCTCCGTCACGTGGCGTGCCAAGCCACCACCTCTATAGAAGCAAGAGAGGAGGTGAAATTGCGCTCCTCTATGTCACGTGGCGTGCCAAGCCACCACCTCTGGAGAAGAAAGACAGCAGACAGCAAGAGAGGAGGTGAAAGCGCTCCTCTCCGTCAAGTGGCGTGCCAAGTCACCACCTCTGGAGAAGAAAGACAGCAGACAGCAAGAGAGGAGGTGAAATAGCGCTCCTCTCCGTCACGTGGCGTGCCAAGCCACCGCCTCTGGAGAAGGAAGAGAGGAGGTGAAATAGCGCTCCTCTCCGTCACGTGGCGTGCCAAGCCACCACCTCTGGAGAAGGAAGAGAGGAGGTGAAATAGCGCTCCTCTCCGTCACGTGGCGTGCCAAGCCACCACCTCTTGAGAAGCAAGAGAGGAGGTGAAATTGCGCTCCTCTCCGTCACGTTGCATTCCAAGCCACCACCTCTGGAGAAGAAAGACAGCAGACAGCAAGAGAGGAGGTGAAATAGCGCTCCTCTCCGTCACGTGGCGTGCCAAGCCACCGCCTCTGGAGAAGGAAGAGAGGAGGTGAAATAGCGCTCCTCTCCGTCACGTGGCGTGCCCAGCCACCACCTCTGGAGAAGCAAGAGAGGAGGTGATATTGCGCTCCTCTCCGTCACGTTGCATTCCAAGCCACCACCTCTGGAGAAGAAAGACAGCAGACAGCAAGAGAGGAGGTGAAATAGCGCTCCTCTCCGTCACGTTGCATTCCAAGCCACCACCTCTGGAGAAGAAAGACAGCAGACAGCAAGAGAGGAGGTGAAATAGCGCTCCTCTCCGTCACGTGGCGTGCCAAGCCACCACCTCTGGAGAAGCAAGACAGCAGACAGCAAGAGAGGAGGTGAAATAGCGCTCCTCTCCGTCACGTGGCACGCCAAGTCACCACCTCTGGAGAAGAAAGACAGCAGACAGCAAGAGAGGAGGTGAAATAGCGCTCCTCTCCGTCACGTGGCGTGCCAAGCCACCACCTCTGGAGAAGCAAGAGAGGAGGTGAAATAGCGCTCCTCTCCGTCACGTGGCGTGCCAAGCCACCACCTCTGGAGAAGGAAGAGAGGAGGTGAAATAGCGCTCCTCTCCGTCACGTGGCGTGCCAAGCCACCACCTCTGGAGAAGCAAGAGAGGAGGTGAAATTGCGCTCCTCTCCGTGACGTTGCATTCCAAGCCACCACCTCTGGAGAAGGAAGAGAGGAGGTGAAATAGCGCTCCTCTCCGTCACGTGGCGTGCCAAGCCACCACCTCTGGAGAAGCAAGAGAGGAGGTGAAATTGCGCTCCTCTCCGTGACGTTGCATTCCAAGTCACCACCTCTGGAGAAGAAAGACAGCAGACAGCAAGAGAGGAGGTGAAATAGCGCTCCTCTCCGTCACGTGGCGTGCCAAGCCACCACCTCTGGAGAAGGAAGAGAGGAGGTGAAATAGCGCTCCTCTCCGTCACGTGGCGTGCCAAGCCACCACCTCTATAGAAGCAAGAGAGGAGGTGAAATTGCGCTCCTCTCCGTGACGTTGCATTCCAAGCCACCACCTCTGGAGAAGAAAGACAGCAGACAGCAAGAGAGGAGGTGAAATAACGCTCCTCTGTTAGGTAAATTTGTACTTTATGTTTATTATTAGTACTTGATATAATGGGAATTAACATTTTGTAAGTTATCGTTGTTTCATGCATGTCTATTATAACCACTGTTCACTGTTTCACACCTGCAAGGGCACGAGTCTTTGTATTATTGAAACTGTACCACTCTGAGACTCTTCAAGGTCTCTGGCCTCTGGGCCGGGGGACATCTTATCTGAGACTCCTGCTTCAACTGTGTGAACCATATAGAAGTGTAACCACTCACACACACACACACACACAGACACACACACACACACACACACACACAGGCCAGTGTTAACCTGCTTTGTCTGTGTATGAAAATGTAACCGCCTACTCTAACTTTGAATAAAACGGGGCAGAGAAATGAAGATCGGGGCAGATCGGTGAACTTCAGCTCCTGAGGTGAATTCATTTCTCTGTCCTTGTACAAGCTGACTTATTGTTTTGACTCTTTATTCCTCTCGATAAACGGGGTTGTCTCTCTTTTCATTCTTGCAGGTTTTGTTCCCAACACCTCTCCGTCACGTGGCGTGCCAAGTCACCACCTCTGGAGAAGAAAGACAGCAGACAGCAAGAGAGGAGGTGAAATCGCGCTCCTCTCCGTCACGTGGCGTGCCAAACCACCACCTCTGGAGAAGCAAGAGAGGAGGTGAAATAGCGCTCCTCTCCGTCACGTGGCGTGCCAAGCCACCACCTCTGGAGAAGCAAGAGAGGAGGTGAAATAGCGCTCCTCTCCGTCACGTGGCGTGCCAAGCCACCACCTCTGGAGAAGGAAGAGAGGAGGTGAAATAGCGCTCCTCTCCGTCACGTGGCGTGCCAAGCCGCCACCTCTGGAGAAGCAAGAGAGGAGGTGAAATAGCGCTCCTCTCCGTCACGTTGCGTGCCAAGCCACCACCTCTGGAGAAGAAAGACAGCAGACAGCAAGAGAGGAGGTGAAATAGCACTCCTCTGTTAGGTAAATTTGTACTTTATGTTTATTATTAGTACTTGATATAATGGGAATTAACATTTTGTAAGTTATCATTGTTTCATGCATGTCTATTATAACCACTGTTCACTGTTTCACACCTGCAAGGGCACGAGTCTTTGTATTATTGAAACTGTACCACTCTGAGACTCTTCAAGGTCTCTGGCCTCTGGGCCGGGGGACATCTTATCTGAGACTCCTGCTTCAACTGTGTGAACCATATAGAAGTGTAACCACTCACACACACACACACACACACACACACACACACACACACACACACACACACACACACACAGGTCAGTGTTAACCTGCTTTGTCTGTGTATGAAAATGTAACCGCCTACTCTAAGTTTGAATAAAACGGGGCAGAGAAATGAAGATCGGGGCAGATCGGTGAACTTCAGCTCCTGAGGTGAATTCATTTCTCTGTCCTTGTACAAGCTGACTTATTGTTTTGACTCTTTATTGCTCTCGATACTGGGGTTGTCTCTCTTTTCATTCTTGCAGGTTTTGTACCTAACACCTCTCCGTCACGTGGCGTGCCAAGTCACCACCTCTGGAGAAGAAAGACAGCAGACAGCAAGAGAGGAGGTGAAATAGCGCTCCTCTCCGTCACGTGGCGTGCCAAGCCACCACCTCTGGAGAAGAAAGACAGCAGACAGCAAGAGAGGAGGTGAAATAGCGCTCCTCTCCGTCACGTGGCGTGCCAAGTCACCACCTCTGGAGAAGAAAGACAGCAGACAGCAAGAGAGGAGGTGAAATAGCGCTCCTCTCCGTCACATGGCGTTCCAAGCCACCACCTCTGGAGAAGTAAGAGATGAGGTGAAATAGCGCTCCTCTCCGTCACGTGGCGTGCCAAGCCACCACTTCTGGAGAAGAAAGACAGCAGACAGCAAGAGAGGAGGTGAAATAGCGCTCCTCTCCGTCACGTGGCGTGCCAAGCCACCACCTCTGGCGAAGCAAGAGAGGAGGTGAAATAGCGCTCCTCTCCGTCACGTTGCGTGCCAAGCCGCCACCTCTGGA
The DNA here is from genome assembly GCF_963422515.1 of Blennius ocellaris. Lineage (NCBI taxonomy): Eukaryota > Metazoa > Chordata > Actinopteri > Blenniiformes > Blenniidae > Blennius > Blennius ocellaris. The sequence goes on from NW_027662193.1 coordinate 91,181, forward strand.
GAAGAAAGACAGCAGACAGCAAGAGAGGAGGTGAAATAGCGCCCCTCTCCGTCACGTGGCGTGCCAAGCCGCCACCTCTGGAGAAGCAAGAGAGGAGGTGAAATAGCGCTCCTCTCCGTCACGTTGCGTGCCAAGCCACCACCTCTGGAGAAGAAAGACAGCAGACAGCAAGAGAGGAGGTGAAATAGCACTCCTCTGTTAGGTAAATTTGTACTTTATGTTTATTATTAGTACTTGATATAATGGGAATTAACATTTTGTAAGTAATCATTGTTTCATGCATGTCTATTATAACCACTGTTCACTGTTTCACACCTGCAAGGGCATGAGTCTTTGTATTATTGAAACTGTACCACTCTGAGACTCTTCAAGGTCTCTGGCCTCTGGGCCGGGGGACATCTTATCTGAGACTCCTGCTTCAACTGTGTGAACCATATAGAAGTGTAACCACTCACACACACACACACACACACACACACACACACACACACACACACACACACACACACACACACACACACACACACACACACACACACACACACACACACACACACACACACACACACACACACACACACACAGGCCAGTGTTAACCTGCTTTGTCTGTGTATGAAAATGTAACCGCCTACTCTAACTTTGAATAAAACGGGGCAGAGAAATGAAGATCGGGGCAGATCGGTGAACTTCAGCTCCTGAGGTGAATTCATTTCTCTGTCCTTGTACAAGCTGACTTATTGTTTTGACTCTTTATTGCTCTCGATACTGGGGTTGTCTTTATTTTCATTCTTGCAGGTTTTGTACCTAACACCTCTCCGTCACGTGGCGTGCCAAGCCACCACCTCTGGAGAAGAAAGACAGCAGACAGCAAGAGAGGAGGTGAAATAGCGCTCCTCTCCGTCACGTGGCGTGCCAAGCCACCACCTCTGGAGAAGAAAGACAGCAGACAGCAAGAGAGGAGGTGAAATAGCGCTCCTCTCCGTCACGTGGCGTGCCAAGCCACCACCTCTGGAGAAGCAAGAGAGGAGGTGAAATAGCGCTCCTCTCCGTCACGTGGCGTGCCAAGCCACCACCTCTGGAGAAGGAAGAGAGGAGGTGAAATAGCGCTCCTCTCCGTCACGTGGCGTGCCAAGCCACCACCTCTGGAGAAGCAAGAGAGGAGGTGAAATTGCGCTCCTCTCCGTCACGTAGCATTCCAAGCCACCACCTCTGGAGAAGAAAGACAGCAGACAGCAAGAGAGGAGGTGAAATAGCGCTCCTCTCCGTCACGTGGCGTGCCAAGCCACCACCTCTGGAGAAGCAAGAGAGGAGGTGAAATAGCGCTCCTCTCCGTCACGTTGCGTGCCAAGCCACCACCTCTGGAGAAGAAAGACAGCAGACAGCAAGAGAGGAGGTGAAATATCGCTCCTCTCCGTCACGTGGCGTGCCAAGCCGCCACCTCTGGAGAAGCAAGAGAGGAGGTGAAATATTGCTCCTCTCCGTCACGTGGCGTGCCAAGCCACCACCTCTGGAGAAGAAAGACAGCAGACAGCAAGAGAGGAGGTGAAATAGCGCTCCTCTGTTAGGTAAATTTGTACTTTATGTTTATTATTAGTACTTGATATAATGGGAATTAACATTTTGTAAGTTATCGTTGTTTCATGCATGTCTATTATAACCACTGTTCACTGTTTCACATCTGCAAGGGCACGAGTCTTTGTATTATTGAAACTGTACCACTCTTAGACTCTTCAAGGTCTCTGGCCTCTGGGCCGGGGGACATCTTATCTGAGACTCCTGCTTCAACTGTGTGAACCATATAGAAGTGTAACCACTCACACACACACACACACACACACACACACACACACACACACACACACACACACACACACACACACACACACACACACACACACACACAGGCCAGTGTTAACCTGCTTTGTCTGTGTATGAAAATGTAACCGCCTACTCTAACTTTGAATAAAACGGGGCAGAGAAGTGAAGATCGGGGCAGATCGGTGAACTTCAGCTCCTGAGGTGAATTCATTTCTCGGTCCTTGTACAAGCTGACTTATTGTTTTGACTCTTTATTGCTCTCGATAAAAGGGGTTGTCTCTCTTTTCATTCTTGCAGGTTTTGTTCCCAACACCTCTCCATCACGTGGCGTGCCAAGCCACCACCTCTGGAGAAGAAAGACAGCAGACAGCAAGAGAGGAGGTGAAACAGCGCACCTCTCCGTCAAGTGGCGTGCCAAGCCACCACCTCTGGAGAAGCAAGAGAGGAGGTGAAATAGCGCTCCTCTCCATCACGTGGCGTGCCAAGCCACCACCTCTGGAGAAGAAAGACAGCAGACAGCAAGAGAGGAGGTGAAATAGCGCTCCTCTCCGTCACGTGGCGTGCCAAGCCACCACCTCTGGAGAAGCAAGAGAGGAGGTGAAATAGCGCTCCTCTCCGTCACGTGGCGTGCCAAGTCACCACCTCTGGAGAAGAAAGACAGCAGACAGCAAGAGAGGAGGTGAAATAGCGCTCCTCTCCGTCACGTGGCTTGCCAAACCACCACCTCTGGAGAAGCAAGAGAGGAGGTGAAATAGCGCTCCTCTCCGTCACGTGGCGTGCCAAGCCACCACCTCTGGAGAAGAAAGACAGCAGACAGCAAGAGAGGAGGTGAAATAGCGCTCCTCTCCGTCACGTGGCGTGCCAAGCCACCACCTCTGGAGAAGCAAGAGAGGAGGTGAAATAGCGCTCCTCTCCGTCACGTGGCGTGCCAAGCCACCACCTCTGGAGAAGCAAGAGAGGAGGTGAAATAGCGCTCCTCTCCGTCACGTGGCGTGCCAAGCCACCACCTCTGGAGAAGAAAGACAGCAGACAGCAAGAGAGGAGGTGAAATAGCGCTCCTCCCCGTCACGTGGCGTGCCAAGCCACCACCTCTGGAGAAGCAAGAGAGGAGGTGAAATAGCGCTCCTCTCCGTCACGTGACGTGCCAAGCCACCACCTCTGGAGAAGCAAGAGAGGAGGTGAAATAGCGCTCCTCTCCGTCACGTGGCGTGCCAAGCCACCACCTCTGGAGAAGAAAGACAGGAGACAGCAAGAGAGGAGGTGAAAGCGCTCCTCTCCGTCAAGTGGCGTGCCAAGCCACCACCTCTGGAGAAGCAAGAGAGGAGGTGAAATAGCGCTCCTCTCCGTCACGTGGCGTGCCAAGCCACCACCTCTGGAGAAGAAAGACAGCAGACAGCAAGAGAGGAGGTGAAATAGCGCTCCTCTCCGTCACGTGGCGTGCCAAGCCACCACCTCTGGAGAAGCAAGAGAGGAGGTGAAATAGCGCTCCTCTCCGTCACGTGGCGTGCCAAGCCACCACCTCTGGAGAAGCAAGAGAGGAGGTGAAATAGCGCTCCTCTCCATCACGTGGCGTGCCAAGCCACCACCTCTGGAGAAAAAAGACAGCAGACAGCAAGAGAGGAGGTGAAATAGCGCTCCTCTCCATCACGTGGCGTGCCAAGCCACCACCTCTGGAGAAGAAAGACAGCAGACAGCAAGAGAGGAGGTGAAATAGTGCTCCTCTCCGTCACGTGGCGTGCCAAGCCACCACCTCTGGAGAAGAAAGACAGCAGACAGCAAGAGAGGAGGTGAAACAGCGCTCCTCTCCGTCAAGTGGCGTGCCAAGCCACCACCTCTGGAGAAGCAAGAGAGGAGGTGAAATAGCGCTCCTCTCCATCACGTGGCGTGCCAAGCCACCACCTCTGGAGAAGAAAGACAGCAGACAGCAAGAGAGGAGGTGAAATAGCGCTCCTCTCCGTCACGTGGCGTGCCAAGCCACCACCTCTGGAGAAGCAAGAGAGGAGGTGAAATAGCGCTCTCTCCGTCACGTGGCGTGCCAAGCCACCACCTCTGGAGAAGGAAGAGAGGAGGTGAAATAGCGCTCCTCTCCGTCACGTGGCGTGCCAAGCCACCACCTCTGGAGAAGCAAGAGAGGAGGTGAAATAGCGCTCCTCTCCATCACGTTGCATTCCAAGTCACCACCTCTGGAGAAGAAAGACAGCAGACAGCAAGAGAGGAGGTGAAATAGCGCTCCTCTGTTAGGTAAATTTGTACTTTATGTTTATTATTAGTACTTGATATAATGGGAATTAACATTTTGTAAGTTATCGTTGTTTCATGCATGTCTATTATAACCACTGTTCACTGTTTCACATCTGCAAGGGCATGAGTCTTTGTATTATTGAAACTGTACCACTCTGAGACTCTTCAAGGTCTCTGGCCTCTGGGCCGGGGGACATCCTATCTGAGGCTCCTGCTTCAACTGTGTGAACCATATAGAAGTGTAACCACTCACACACACACACACACACACACACACACACACACACACACACACACACACACACACACACACACACACACACACACACACACACACACACACACACACACAGGCCAGTGTTAACCTGCTTTGTCTGTGTATGAAAATGTAACCGCCTACTCTAACTTTGAATAAAACGGGGCAGAGAAATGAAGATCGGGGCAGATCGGTGAACTTCAGCTCCTGAGGTGAATTCATTTCTCGGTCCTTGTACAAGCTGACTTATTGTTTTGACTCTTTATTGCTCTCGATAAACGGGGTTGTCTCTCTTTTCATTCTTGCAGGTTTTGTTCCCAACACCTCTCCGTCACGTGGCGTGCCAAGTCACCACCTCTGGAGAAGAAAGACAGCAGACAGCAAGAGAGGAGGTGAAATAGTGCTCTCTCCGTCACGTGGCGTGCCAAGTCACCACCTCTGGAGAAGAAAGACAGCAGACAGCAAGAGAGGAGGTGAAATGGCGCTCCTCTCCGTCACGTGGCGTGCCAAGCCACCACCTCTGGAGAAAAAAGATTGCAGACAGCAAGAGAGGAGGTGAAATAGCGCTCCTCTCCGTCACGTGGCGTGCCAAGCCACCACCTCTGGAGAAGAAAGACAGCAGACAGCAAGAGAGGAGGTGAAAGCGCTCCTCTCCGTCAAGTGGCGTGCCAAGCCACCACCTCTGGAGAAGCAAGAGAGGAGGTGAAATAGCGCTCCTCTCTGTCACGTGGCGTGCCAAGCCACCACCTCTGGAGAAGAAAGACAGCAGACAGCAAGAGAGGAGGTGAAAGCGCTCCTCTCCGTCAAGTGGCGTGCCAAGCCACCACCTCTGGAGAAGCAAGAGAGGAGGTGAAATAGCGCTCCTCTCCGTCACGTGGCGTGCCAAGCCACCACCTCTGGAGAAGAAAGACAGCAGACAGCAAGAGAGGAGGTGAAATAGCGCTCCTCTCCGTCACGTGGCGTGCCAAGCCACCACCTCTGGAGAAGCAAGAGAGGAGGTGAAATAGCGCTCCTCTCCGTCACGTGGCGTGCCAAGCCACCACCTCTGGAGAAGAAAGACAGCAGACAGCAAGAGAGGAGGTGAAATAGCGCTCCTCTCCGTCACGTGGCGTGCCAAGCCACCACCTCTGGAGAAGCAAGAGAGGAGGTGAAATAGCGCTCCTCTCCATCACGTGGCGTGCCAAGCCACCACCTCTGGAGAAGAAAGACAGCAGACAGCAAGAGAGGAGGTGAAATAGCGCTCCTCTCCGTCACGTGGCGTGCCAAGCCACCACCTCTGGAGAAGCAAGAGAGGAGGTGAAATAGCGCTCTCTCCGTCACGTGGCGTGCCAAGCCACCACCTCTGGAGAAGGAAGAGAGGAGGTGAAATAGCGCTCCTCTCCGTCACGTGGCGTGCCAAGCCACCACCTCTGGAGAAGCAAGAGAGGAGGTGAAATAGCACTCCTCTCCATCACGTTGCATTCCAAGTCACCACCTCTGGAGAAGAAAGACAGCAGACAGCAAGAGAGGAGGTGAAATAGCGCTCCTCTGTTAGGTAAATTTGTACTTTATGTTTATTATTAGTACTTGATATAATGGGAATTAACATTTTGTAAGTTATCGTTGTTTCATGCATGTCTATTATAACCACTGTTCACTGTTTCACATCTGCAAGGGCATGAGTCTTTGTATTATTGAAACTGTACCACTCTGAGACTCTTCAAGGTCTCTGGCCTCTGGGCCGGGGGACATCCTATCTGAGGCTCCTGCTTCAACTGTGTGAACCATATAGAAGTGTAACCACTCACACACACACACACACACACACACACACACACACACACACACACACACACACACACACACACACACACACACACACACACACACACACACACACACAGGCCAGTGTTAACCTGCTTTGTCTGTGTATGAAAATGTAACCGCCTACTCTAACTTTGAATAAAACGGGGCAGAGAAATGAAGATCGGGGCAGATCGGTGAACTTCAGCTCCTGAGGTGAATTCATTTCTCGGTCCTTGTACAAGCTGACTTATTGTTTTGACTCTTTATTGCTCTCGATAAACGGGGTTGTCTCTCTTTTCATTCTTGCAGGTTTTGTTCCCAACACCTCTCCGTCACGTGGCGTGCCAAGTCACCACCTCTGGAGAAGAAAGACAGCAGACAGCAAGAGAGGAGGTGAAATAGTGCTCTCTCCGTCACGTGGCGTGCCAAGTCACCACCTCTGGAGAAGCAAGAGAGGAGGTGAAATAGCGCTCCTCTCCGTCACGTGGCGTGCCAAGCCACCACCTCTGGAGAAGAAAGACAGCAGACAGCAAGAGAGGAGGTGAAATAGCGCTCCTCTCCGTCACGTGGCGTGCCAAGCCACCACCTCTGGAGAAGCAAGAGAGGAGGTGAAATAGCGCTCCTCTCCATCACGTGGCGTGCCAAGCCACCACCTCTGGAGAAGAAAGACAGCAGACAGCAAGAGAGGAGGTGAAATAGCGCTCCTCTCCGTCACGTGGCGTGCCAAGCCACCACCTCTGGAGAAGCAAGAGAGGAGGTGAAATAGCGCTCTCTCCGTCACGTGGCGTGCCAAGCCACCACCTCTGGAGAAGGAAGAGAGGAGGTGAAATAGCGCTCCTCTCCGTCACGTGGCGTGCCAAGCCACCACCTCTGGAGAAGCAAGAGAGGAGGTGAAATAGCACTCCTCTCCATCACGTTGCATTCCAAGTCACCACCTCTGGAGAAGAAAGACAGCAGACAGCAAGAGAGGAGGTGAAATAGCGCTCCTCTGTTAGGTAAATTTGTACTTTATGTTTATTATTAGTACTTGATATAATGGGAATTAACATTTTGTAAGTTATCGTTGTTTCATGCATGTCTATTATAACCACTGTTCACTGTTTCACATCTGCAAGGGCATGAGTCTTTGTATTATTGAAACTGTACCACTCTGAGACTCTTCAAGGTCTCTGGCCTCTGGGCCGGGGGACATCCTATCTGAGGCTCCTGCTTCAACTGTGTGAACCATATAGAAGTGTAACCACTCACACACACACACACACACACACACACACACACACACACACACACACACACACACACACACACACACACACACACACACACACACAGGCCAGTGTTAACCTGCTTTGTCTGTGTATGAAAATGTAACCGCCTACTCTAACTTTGAATAAAACGGGGCAGAGAAATGAAGATCGGGGCAGATCGGTGAACTTCAGCTCCTGAGGTGAATTCATTTCTCGGTCCTTGTACAAGCTGACTTATTGTTTTGACTCTTTATTGCTCTCGATAAACGGGGTTGTCTCTCTTTTCATTCTTGCAGGTTTTGTTCCCAACACCTCTCCGTCACGTGGCGTGCCAAGTCACCACCTCTGGAGAAGAAAGACAGCAGACAGCAAGAGAGGAGGTGAAATAGTGCTCTCTCCGTCACGTGGCGTGCCAAGTCACCACCTCTGGAGAAGAAAGACAGCAGACAGCAAGAGAGGAGGTGAAATGGCGCTCCTCTCCGTCACGTGGCGTGCCAAGCCACCACCTCTGGAGAAAAAAGATTGCAGACAGCAAGAGAGGAGGTGAAATAGCGCTCCTCTCCGTCACGTGGCGTGCCAAGCCACCACCTCTGGAGAAGAAAGACAGCAGACAGCAAGAGAGGAGGTGAAAGCGCTCCTCTCCGTCAAGTGGCGTGCCAAGCCACCACCTCTGGAGAAGCAAGAGAGGAGGTGAAATAGCGCTCCTCTCTGTCACGTGGCGTGCCAAGCCACCACCTCTGGAGAAGAAAGACAGCAGACAGCAAGAGAGGAGGTGAAAGCGCTCCTCTCCGTCAAGTGGCGTGCCAAGCCACCACCTCTGGAGAAGCAAGAGAGGAGGTGAAATAGCGCTCCTCTCCGTCACGTGGCGTGCCAAGCCACCACCTCTGGAGAAGAAAGACAGCAGACAGCAAGAGAGGAGGTGAAATATCGCTCCTCTCCGTCACGTGGCGTGCCAAGCCACCACCTCTGGAGAAGCAAGAGAGGAGGTGAAATAGCGCTCCTCTCCGTCACGTGGCGTGCCAAGCCACCACCTCTGGAGAAGAAAGACAGCAGACAGCAAGAGAGGAGGTGAAATAGCGCTCCTCAATTAGGTAAATTTGTACTTTATGTTTATTATTAGTACTTGATATAATGGGAATTAACATTTTGTAAGTTATCGTTGTTTCATGCATGTCTATTATAACCACTGTTCACTGTTTCACACCTGCAAGGGCACGAGTCTTTGTATTATTGAAACTGTACCACTCTGAGACTCTTCAAGGTCTCTGGCCTCTGGGCCGGGGGACATCTTATCTGAGACTCCTGCTTCAACTGTGTGAACCATATAGAAGTGTAACCACTCACACACACACACACACACACACACACACACACACACACACACACACACACACACACACACACACACACACACACACACACACACACACAGGCCAGTGTTAACCTGCTTTGTCTGTGTATGAAAATGTAACCGCCTACTCTAACTTTGAATAAAACGGGGCAGAGAAATGAAGATCGGGGCAGATCGGTGAACTTCAGCTCCTGAGGTGAATTCATTTCTCGGTCCTTGTACAAGCTGACTTATTGTTTTGACTCTTTATTGCTCTCGATAAACGGGGTTGTCTCTCTTTTCATTCTTGCAGGTTTTGTTCCCAACACCTCTCCGTCACGTGGCGTGCCAAGTCACCACCTCTGGAGAAGAAAGACAGCAGACAGCAAGAGAGGAGGTGAAATAGTGCTCTCTCCGTCACGTGGCGTGCCAAGCCACCACCTCTGGAGAAGAAAGAGAGGAGGTGAAATAGCGCTCCTCTCCATCACGTGGCGTGCCAAGCCACCACCTCTGGAGAAGAAAGACAGCAGACAGCAAGAGAGGAGGTGAAATAGCGCTCCTCTCCGTCAAGTGGCGTGCCAAGCCACCACCTCTGGAGAAGAAAGACAGCAGACAGCAAGAGAGGAGGTGAAATAGCGCTCCTCTCCGTCAAGTGGCGTGCCAAGCCACCACCTCTGGAGAAGCAAGAGAGGAGGTGAAATAGCGCTCCTCTCCATCACGTGGCGTGCCAAGCCACCACCTCTGGAGAAGAAAGACAGCAGACAGCAAGAGAGGAGGTGAAATAGCGCTCCTCTCCGTCACGTGGCGTGCCAAGCCACCACCTCTGGAGAAGAAAGAGAGGAGGTGAAATAGCGCTCCTCTCCATCACGTGGCGTGCCAAGCCACCACCTCTGGAGAAGAAAGACAGCAGACAGCAAGAGAGGAGGTGAAATAGCGCTCCTCTCCGTCAAGTGGCGTGCCAAGCCACCACCTCTGGAGAAGCAAGAGAGGAGGTTAAATAGCGCTCCTCTCCATCACGTGGCGTGCCAAGCCACCACCTCTGGAGAAGAAAGACAGCAGACAGCAAGAGAGGAGGTGAAATAGTGCTCCTCTCCGTCACGTGGCGTGCCAAGCCACCACCTCTGGAGAAGAAAGACAGCAGACAGCAAGAGAGGAGGTGAAACAGCGCTCCTCTCCGTCAAGTGGCGTGCCAAGCCACCACCTCTGGAGAAGAAAGAGAGGAGGTGAAATAGCGCTCCTCTCCGTCACGTGGCGTGCCAAGCCACCACCTCTGGAGAAGAAAGACAGCAGACAGCAAGAGAGGAGGTGAAATAGCGCTCCTCTCCGTCACGTGGCGTGCCAAGCCACCACCTCTGGAGAAGAAAGAGAGGAGGTGAAATAGCGCTCCTCTCCGTCACGTGGCGTGCCAAGCCACCACCTCTGGAGAAGAAAGACAGCAGACAGCAAGATAGGAGGTGAAATAGCGCTCCTCTCCGTCACGTGGCGTGCCAATCCACCACCTCTGGAGAAGCAAGAGAGGAGGTGAAATAGCGCTCCTCTCCGTCACGTGGCGTGCCAAGCCACCACCTCTGGAGAAGAAAGACAGCAGACAGCAAGAGAGGAGGTGAAATAGCGCTCCTCTCCGTCACGTGGCGTGCCAAGCCACCACCTCTGGAGAAGAAAGACAGCAGACAGCAAGAGAGGAGGTGAAATAGTGCTCCTCTCCGTCACGTGGCGTGCCAAGCCACCACCTCTGGAGAAGAAATACAGCAGGTAGCAAGAGAGGAGGTGAAATAGCGATCCTCTCCGTCACGTGGCGTGCCAAGCCACCACCTCTGGAGAAGAAAGAGAGGAGGTGAAATAGCGCTCCTCTCCGTCACGTGGCGTGCCAAGCCACCACCTCTGGAGAAGAAAGACAGCAGAAAGCAAGAGAGGAGGTGAAATAGCGCTCCTCTCCGTCACGTGGCGTGCCAAGCCACCACCTCTGGAGAAGAAAGAGAGGAGGTGAAATAGCGCTCCTCTCCGTCACGTGGCGTGCCAAGCCACTACCTCTGGAGAAGAAAGACAGCAGACAGCAAGAGAGGAGGTGAAATAGCGCTCCTCTCCGTCACGTGGCGTGCCAAGCCACCACCTCTGGAGAAGCAAGAGAGGAGGTGAAATAGCGCTCCTCTCCGTCACGTGGCGTGCCAAGCCACCACCTCTGGAGAAGAAAGACAGCAGACAGCAAGAGAGGAGGTGATATAGCGCTCCTCTCCGTCACGTGGCGTGCCAAGCCACCACCTCTGGAGAAGAAAGACAGCAGACAGCAAGAGAGGAGGTGAAATAGCGCTCCTCCCCGTCACGTGGCGTGCCAAGCCACCACCTCTGGAGAAGCAAGAGAGGAGGTGAAATAGCGCTCCTCTCCGTCACGTGACGTGCCAAGCCACCACCTCTGGAGAAGCAAGAGAGGAGGTGAAATAGCGCTCCTCTGTTAGGTAAATTTGTACTTTATGTTTATTATTAGTACTTGATATAATGGGAATTAACATTTTGTAAGTTATCGTTGTTTCATGCATGTCTATTATAACCACTGTTCACTGTTTCACACCTGCAAGGGCACGAGTCTTTGTATTATTGAAACTGTACCACTCTGAGACTCTTCAAGGTCTCTGGCCTCTGGGCCGGGGGACATCTTATCTGAGACTCCTGCTTCAACTGTGTGAACCATATAGAAGTGTAACCACTCACACACTCACACACACACACACACACACACACACACACACACACACACACACACACACACACACACACACACACACACACACACACACACACACACACACACAGGCCAGTGTTAACCTGCTTTGTCTGTGTATGAAAATGTAACCGCCTACTCTAACTTTGAATAAAACGGGGCAGAGAAATGAAGATCGGGGCAGATCGGTGAACTTCAGCTCCTGAGGTGAATTCATTTCTCGGTCCTTGTACAAGCTGACTTATTGTTTTGACTCTTTATTCCTCTCGATAAACGGGGTTGTCTCTCTTTTCATTCTTGCAGGTTTTGTTCCCAACACCTCTCCGTCACGTGGCGTGCCAAGTCACCACCTCTGGAGAAGAAAGACAGCAGACAGCAAGAGAGGAGGTGAAATAGCGCTCCTCTCCGTCACGTGGCGTGCCAAGCCACCACCTCTGGAGAAGAAAGAGAGGAGGTGAAATAGCGCTCCTCTCCATCACGTGGCGTGCCAAGCCACCACCTCTGGAGAAGAAAGACAGCAGACAGCAAGAGAGGAGGTGAAATAGCGCTCCTCTCCGTCAAGTGGCGTGCCAAGCCACCACCTCTGGAGAAGCAAGAGAGGAGGTGAAATAGCGCTCCTCTCCATCACGTGGCGTGCCAAGCCACCACCTCTGGAGAAGAAAGACAGCAGACAGCAAGAGAGGAGGTGAAACAGCGCTCCTCTCCGTCAAGTGGCGTGCCAAGCCACCACCTCTGGAGAAGCAAGAGAGGAGTTGAAATAGCGCTCCTCTCCGTCACATGGCGTGCCAAGCCACCACCTCTGGAGAAGAAAGACAGCAGACAGCAAGAGAGGAGGTGAAATAGTGCTCCTCTCCGTCACGTGGCGTGCCAAGCCACCACCTCTGGAGAAGAAATACAGCAGATAGCAAGAGAGGAGGTGAAATAGCGATCCTCTCCGTCACGTGGCGTGCCAAGCCACCACCTCTGGAGAAGAAAGAGAGGAGGTGAAATAGCGCTCCTCTCCGTCACGTGGCGTGCCAAGCCACCACCTCTGGAGAAGAAAGACAGCAGACAGCAAGAGAGGAGGTGAAATAGCGCTCCTCTCCGTCACGTGGCGTGCCAAGCCACCACCTCTGGAGAAGAAAGAGAGGAGGTGAAATAGCGCTCCTCTCCGTCACGTGGCGTGCCAAGCCACCACCTCTGGAGAAGAAAGACAGCAGACAGCAAGAGAGGAGGTGAAATAGCGCTCCTCTCCGTCACGTGGCGTGCCAAGCCACCACCTCTGGAGAAGAAAGACAGCAGACAGCAAGAGAGGAGGTGAAATAGCGCTCCTCTCCGTCACGTGGCGTGCCAAGCCACCACCTCTGGAGAAGCAAGAGAGGAGGTGAAATAGCGCTCCTCTCCGTCACGTGGCGTGCCAAGCCACCACCTCTGGAGAAGAAAGACAGCAGACAGCAAGAGAGGAGGTGAAATAGCGCTCCTCTCCGTCACGTGGCGTGCCAAGCCACCACCTCTGGAGAAGAAAGACAGCAGACAGCAAGAGAGGAGGTGAAATAGTGCTCCTCTCCGTCACGTGGCGTGCCAAGCCACCACCTCTGGAGAAGAAATACAGCAGGTAGCAAGAGAGGAGGTGAAATAGCGATCCTCTCCGTCACGTGGCGTGCCAAGCCACCACCTCTGGAGAAGAAAGAGAGGAGGTGAAATAGCGCTCCTCTCCGTCACGTGGCGTGCCAAGCCACCACCTCTGGAGAAGAAAGACAGCAGAAAGCAAGAGAGGAGGTGAAATAGCGCTCCTCTCCGTCACGTGGCGTGCCAAGCCACCACCTCTGGAGAAGAAAGAGAGGAGGTGAAATAGCGCTCCTCTCCGTCACGTGGCGTGCCAAGCCACTACCTCTGGAGAAGAAAGACAGCAGACAGCAAGAGAGGAGGTGAAATAGCGCTCCTCTCCGTCACGTGGCGTGCCAAGCCACCACCTCTGGAGAAGCAAGAGAGGAGGTGAAATAGCGCTCCTCTCCGTCACGTGGCGTGCCAAGCCACCACCTCTGGAGAAGAAAGACAGCAGACAGCAAGAGAGGAGGTGATATAGCGCTCCTCTCCGTCACGTGGCGTGCCAAGCCACCACCTCTGGAGAAGAAAGACAGCAGACAGCAAGAGAGGAGGTGAAATAGCGCTCCTCCCCGTCACGTGGCGTGCCAAGCCACCACCTCTGGAGAAGCAAGAGAGGAGGTGAAATAGCGCTCCTCTCCGTCACGTGACGTGCCAAGCCACCACCTCTGGAGAAGCAAGAGAGGAGGTGAAATAGCGCTCCTCTGTTAGGTAAATTTGTACTTTATGTTTATTATTAGTACTTGATATAATGGGAATTAACATTTTGTAAGTTATCGTTGTTTCATGCATGTCTATTATAACCACTGTTCACTGTTTCACACCTGCAAGGGCACGAGTCTTTGTATTATTGAAACTGTACCACTCTGAGACTCTTCAAGGTCTCTGGCCTCTGGGCCGGGGGACATCTTATCTGAGACTCCTGCTTCAACTGTGTGAACCATATAGAAGTGTAACCACTCACACACTCACACACACACACACACACACACACACACACACACACACACACACACACACACACACACACACACACACACACACACACACACACACACACACACACACACAGGCCAGTGTTAACCTGCTTTGTCTGTGTATGAAAATGTAACCGCCTACTCTAACTTTGAATAAAACGGGGCAGAGAAATGAAGATCGGGGCAGATCGGTGAACTTCAGCTCCTGAGGTGAATTCATTTCTCGGTCCTTGTACAAGCTGACTTATTGTTTTGACTCTTTATTCCTCTCGATAAACGGGGTTGTCTCTCTTTTCATTCTTGCAGGTTTTGTTCCCAACACCTCTCCGTCACGTGGCGTGCCAAGTCACCACCTCTGGAGAAGAAAGACAGCAGACAGCAAGAGAGGAGGTGAAATAGCGCTCCTCTCCGTCACGTGGCGTGCCAAGCCACCACCTCTGGAGAAGAAAGAGAGGAGGTGAAATAGCGCTCCTCTCCATCACGTGGCGTGCCAAGCCACCACCTCTGGAGAAGAAAGACAGCAGACAGCAAGAGAGGAGGTGAAATAGCGCTCCTCTCCGTCAAGTGGCGTGCCAAGCCACCACCTCTGGAGAAGCAAGAGAGGAGGTGAAATAGCGCTCCTCTCCATCACGTGGCGTGCCAAGCCACCACCTCTGGAGAAGAAAGACAGCAGACAGCAAGAGAGGAGGTGAAACAGCGCTCCTCTCCGTCAAGTGGCGTGCCAAGCCACCACCTCTGGAGAAGCAAGAGAGGAGTTGAAATAGCGCTCCTCTCCGTCACATGGCGTGCCAAGCCACCACCTCTGGAGAAGAAAGACAGCAGACAGCAAGAGAGGAGGTGAAATAGTGCTCCTCTCCGTCACGTGGCGTGCCAAGCCACCACCTCTGGAGAAGAAATACAGCAGATAGCAAGAGAGGAGGTGAAATAGCGATCCTCTCCGTCACGTGGCGTGCCAAGCCACCACCTCTGGAGAAGAAAGAGAGGAGGTGAAATAGCGCTCCTCTCCGTCACGTGGCGTGCCAAGCCACCACCTCTGGAGAAGAAAGACAGCAGACAGCAAGAGAGGAGGTGAAATAGCGCTCCTCTCCGTCACGTGGCGTGCCAAGCCACCACCTCTGGAGAAGAAAGAGAGGAGGTGAAATAGCGCTCCTCTCCGTCACGTGGCGTGCCAAGCCACCACCTCTGGAGAAGAAAGACAGCAGACAGCAAGAGAGGAGGTGAAATAGCGCTCCTCTCCGTCACGTGGCGTGCCAAGCCACCACCTCTGGAGAAGAAAGACAGCAGACAGCAAGAGAGGAGGTGAAATAGCGCTCCTCTCCGTCACGTGGCGTGCCAAGCCACCACCTCTGGAGAAGCAAGAGAGGAGGTGAAATAGCGCTCCTCTCCGTCACGTGGCGTGCCAAGCCACCACCTCTGGAGAAGAAAGACAGCAGACAGCAAGAGAGGAGGTGAAATAGCGCTCCTCCCCGTCACGTGGCGTGCCAAGCCACCACCTCTGGAGAAGCAAGAGAGGAGGTGAAATAGCGCTCCTCTCCGTCACGTGACGTGCCAAGCCACCACCTCTGGAGAAGCAAGAGAGGAGGTGAAATAGCGCTCCTCTCCGTCACGTGGCGTGCCAAGCCACCACCTCTGGAGAAGAAAGACAGCAGACAGCAAGAGAGGAGGTGAAATAGCGCTCCTCTCCGTCACGTGGCGTGCCAAGCCACCACCTCTGGAGAAGAAAGACAGCAGACAGCAAGAGAGGAGGTGAAATAGCGCTCCTCTCCGTCACGTGGCGTGCCAAGCCACCACCTCTGGAGAAGCAAGAGAGGAGGTGAAATAGCGCTCCTTTCCGTCACGTGGCGTGCCAAGCCACCACCTCTGGAGAAGAAAGACAGCAGACAGCAAGAGAGGAGGTGAAATAGCGCTCCTCCCCGTCACGTGGCGTGCCAAGCCACCACCTCTGGAGAAGCAAGAGAGGAGGTGAAATAGCGCTCCTCTCCGTCACGTGACGTGCCAAGCCACCACCTCTGGAGAAGCAAGAGAGGAGGTGAAATAGCGCTCCTCTCCGTCACGTGGCGTGCCAAGCCACCACCTCTGGAGAAGAAAGACAGCAGACAGCAAGAGAGGAGGTGAAATAGTGCTCCTCTCCGTCACGTGGCGTGCCAAGCCACCACCTCTGGAGAAGAAAGAGAGGAGGTGAAATAGCGCTCCTCTCCGTCACGTGGCGTGCCAAGCCACCACCTCTGGAGAAGAAAGACAGCAGACAGCAAGAGAGGAGGTGAAATAGCGCTCCTCTCCGTCACGTGGCGTGCCAAGCCACCACCTCTGGAGAAGAAAGAGAGGAGGTGAAATAGCGCTCCTCTCCGTCACGTGGCGTGCCAAGCCACCACCTCTGGAGAAGAAAGACAGCAGACAGCAAGAGAGGAGGTGAAATAGCGCTCCTCTCCGTCACGTGGCGTGCCAAGCCACCACCTCTGGAGAAGCAAGAGAGGAGGTGAAATAGCGCTCCTCTCCGTCACGTGGCGTGCCAAGCCACCACCTCTGGAGAAGAAAGACAGCAGACAGCAAGAGAGGAGGTGAAATAGCGCTCCTCTCCGTCACGTGGCGTGCCAAGCCACCACCTCTGGAGAAGAAAGACAGCAGACAGCAAGAGAGGAGGTGAAATAGCGCTCCTCTCCGTCAAGTGGCGTGCCAAGCCACCACCTCTGGAGAAGCAAGAGAGGAGGTGAAATAGCGCTCCTTTCCGTCACGTGGCGTGCCAAGCCACCACCTCTGGAGAAGAAAGACAGCAGACAGCAAGAGAGGAGGTGAAATAGCGCTCCTCCCCGTCACCTGGCGTGCCAAGCCACCACCTCTGGAGAAGCAAGAGAGGAGGTGAAATAGCGCTCCTCTCCGTCACGTGACGTGCCAAGCCACCACCTCTGGAGAAGAAAGACAGCAGACAGCAAGAGAGGAGGTGAAATAGTGCTCCTCTCCGTCACGTGGCGTGCCAAGCCACCACCTCTGGAGAAGAAAGAGAGGAGGTGAAATAGCGCTCCTCTCCGTCACGTGGCGTGCCAAGCCACCACCTCTGGAGAAGAAAGACAGCAGACAGCAAGAGAGGAGGTGAAATAGCGCTCCTCTCCGTCACGTGGCGTGCCAAGCCACCACCTCTGGAGAAGAAAGAGAGGAGGTGAAATAGCGCTCCTCTCCGTCACGTGGCGTGCCAAGCCACCACCTCTGGAGAAGAAAGACAGCAGACAGCAAGAGAGGAGGTGAAATAGCGCTCCTCTCCGTCACGTGGCGTGCCAAGCCACCACCTCTGGAGAAGCAAGAGAGGAGGTGAAATAGCGCTCCTCTCCGTCACGTGGCGTGCCAAGCCACCACCTCTGGAGAAGAAAGACAGCAGACAGCAAGAGAGGAGGTGAAATAGCGCTCCTCTCCGTCACGTGGCGTGCCAAGCCACCACCTCTGGAGAAGAAAGACAGCAGACAGCAAGAGAGGAGGTGAAATAGCGCTCCTCTCCGTCAAGTGGCGTGCCAAGCCACCACCTCTGGAGAAGCAAGAGAGGAGGTGAAATAGCGCTCCTCTCCATCACGTGGCGTGCCAAGCCACCACCTCTGGAGAAGAAAGACAGCAGACAGCAAGAGAGGAGGTGAAATATCGCTCCTCTCCGTCACGTGGCGTGCCAAGCCACCACCTCTGGAGAAGAAAGACAGCAGACAGCAAGAGAGGAGGTGAAATATCGCTCCTCTCCGTCACGTGGCGTGCCAAGCCACCACGTCTGGAGAAGAAAGAGAGGAGGTGAAATAGCGCTCCTCTCCATCACGTGGCGTGCCAAGCCACCACCTCTGGAGAAGAAAGACAGCAGACAGCAAGAGAGGAGGTGAAACAGCGCTCCTCTCCATCAAGTGGCGTGCCAAGCCACCACCTCTGGAGAAGCAAGAGAGGAGTTGAAATAGCGCTCCTCTCCGTCACATGGCGTGCCAAGCCACCACCTCTGGAGAAGAAAGACAGCAGACAGCAAGAGAGGAGGTGAAATAGTGCTCCTCTCCGTCACGTGGCGTGCCAAGCCACCACCTCTGGAGAAGAAAGAGAGGAGGTGAAATAGCGCTCCTCTCCGTCACGTGGCGTGCCAAGCCACCACCTCTGGAGAAGAAAGACAGCAGACAGCAAGAGAGGAGGTGAAATAGCGCTCCTCTCCGTCACGTGGCGTGCCAAGCCACCACCTCTGGAGAAGTAAGAGAGGAGGTGAAATAGCGCTCCTCTCCGTCACGTGGCGTGCCAAGCCACCACCTCTGGAGAAGAAAGACAGCAGACAGCAAGAGAGGAGGTGAAATAGCGCTCCTCCCCGTCACGTGGCGTGCCAAGCCACCACCTCTGGAGAAGCAAGAGAGGAGGTGAAATAGCGCTCCTCTCCGTCACGTGACGTGCCAAGCCACCACCTCTGGAGAAGCAAGAGAGGAGGTGAAATAGCGCTCCTCTCCGTCACGTGGCGTGCCAAGCCACCACCTCTGGAGAAGAAAGACAGCAGACAGCAAGAGAGGAGGTGAAATAGTGCTCCTCTCCGTCACGTGGCGTGCCAAGCCACCACCTCTGGAGAAGAAAGACAGCAGACAGCAAGAGAGGAGGTGAAATAGCGCTCCTCTCCGTCACGTGGCGTGCCAAGCCACCACCTCTGGAGAAGAAAGATTGCAGACAGCAAGAGAGGAGGTGAAATAGCGCTCCTCTCCGTCACGTGGCGTGCCAAGCCACCACCTCTGGAGAAGAAAGACAGCAGACAGAAAGAGAGGAGGTGAAATAGCGCTCCTCTCCGTCACGTGGCGTGCCAAGCCACCACCTCTGGAGAAGCAAGAGAGGAGGTGAAATTGCGCTCCTCTCCGTCACGTTGCATTCCAAGTCACCACCTCTGGAGAAGAAAGACAGCAGACAGCAAGAGAGGAGGTGAAATAGCGCTCCTCTCCGTCACGTGGCGTGCCAAGCCACCACCTCTGGAGAAGCAAGAGAGGAGGTGATATTGCGCTCCTCTCCGTCACGTTGCATTCCAAGCCACCACCTCTGGAGAAGAAAGACAGCAGACAGCAAGAGAGGAGGTGAAATAACGCTCCTCTGTTAGGTAAATTTGTACTTTATGTTTATTATTAGTACTTGATATAATGGGAATTAACATTTTGTAAGTTATCGTTGTTTCATGCATGTCTATTATAACCACTGTTCACTGTTTCACATCTGCAAGGGCACGAGTCTTTGTATTATTGAAACTGTACCACTCTGAGACTCTTCAAGGTCTCTGGCCTCTGGGCCGGGGGACATCTTATCTGAGACTCCTGCTTCAACTGTGTGAACCATATAGAAGTGTAACCACTCACACACACACACACACACACACACACACACACACACACACACACACACACACACACACACACACACACACACACACAGGCCAGTGTTAACCTGCTTTGTCTGTGTATGAAAATGTAACCGCCTACTCTAACTTTGAATAAAACGGGGCAGAGAAATGAAGATCGGGGCAGATCGGTGAACTTCAGCTCCTGAGGTGAATTCATTTCTCGGTCCTTGTACAAGCTGACTTATTGTTTTGACTCTTTATTGCTCTCGATAAACGGGGTTGTCTCTCTTTTCATTCTTGCAGGTTTTGTTCCCAACACCTCTCCGTCACGTGGCGTGCCAAGTCACCACCTCTGGAGAAGAAAGACAGCAGACAGCAAGAGAGGAGGTGAAATAGTGCTCTCTCCGTCACGTGGCGTGCCAAGTCACCACCTCTGGAGAAGAAAGACAGCAGACAGCAAGAGAGGAGGTGAAATAGCGCTCCTCTCCGTCACGTGGCGTGCCAAGCCACCACCTCTGGAGAAGAAAGATTGCAGACAGCAAGAGAGGAGGTGAAATAGCGCTCCTCTCCGTCACGTGGCGTGCCAATCCACCACCTCTGGAGAAGAAAGACAGCAGACAGCAAGAGAGGAGGTGAAAGCGCTCCTCTCCGTCAAGTGGCGTGCCAAGCCACCACCTCTGGAGAAGCAAGAGAGGAGGTGAAATAGCGCTCCTCTCTGTCACGTGGCGTGCCAAGCCACCACCTCTGGAGAAGAAAGACAGCAGACAGCAAGAGAGGAGGTGAAATAGCGCTCCTCTCCGTCACGTGGCGTGCCAAGCCACCACCTCTGGAGAAGCAAGAGAGGAGGTGAAATAGCGCTCCTCTCCGTCACGTGGCGTGCCAAGCCACCACCTCTGGAGAAGAAAGACAGCAGACAGCAAGAGAGGAGGTGAAATAGCGCTCCTCTCCGTCACGTGGCGTGCCAAGCCACCACCTCTGGAGAAGAAAGACAGCAGACAGCAAGAGAGGAGGTGAAATAGCGCTCCTCCCCGTCACGTGGCGTGCCAAGCCACCACCTCTGGAGAAGCAAGAGAGGAGGTGAAATAGCGCTCCTCTCCGTCACGTGGCGTGCCAAGCCACCACCTCTGGAGAAGAAAGACAGCAGACAGCAAGAGAGGAGGTGAAATAGCGCTCCTCTGTTAGGTAAATTTGTACTTTATGTTTATTATTAGTACTTGATATAATGGGAATTAACATTTTGTAAGTTATCGTTGTTTCATGCATGTCTATTATAACCACTGTTCACTGTTTCACACCTGCAAGGGCACGAGTCTTTGTATTATTGAAACTGTACCACTCTGAGACTCTTCAAGGTCTCTGGCCTCTGGGCCGGGGGACATCTTATCTGAGACTCCTGCTTCAACTGTGTGAACCATATAGAAGTGTAACCACTCACACACACACACACACACACACACACACACACACACACACACACACACACACACACACACACACACACACACACACACACACACACACACACACACACACACACACACACACACACACACACACACACACACACACACACACACAAACACAGGCCAGTGTTAACCTGCTTTGTCTGTGTATGAAAATGTAACCGCCTACTCTAACTTTGAATAAAACGGGGCAGAGAAATGAAGATCGGGGCAGATCGGTGAACTTCAGCTCCTGAGGTGAATTCATTTCTCTGTCCTTGTACAAGCTGACTTATTGTTTTGACTCTTTATTGCTCTCGATACTGGGGTTGTCTTTATTTTCATTCTTGCAGGTTTTGTACCTAACACCTCTCCGTCACGTGGCGTGCCAAGTCACCACCTCTGGAGAAGAAAGACAGCAGACAGCAAGAGAGGAGGTGAAATAGCGCTCCTATCCGTCACGTGGCGTGCCAAGCCACCACCTCTGGAGAAGCAAGAGAGGAGGTGAAATAGCGCTCCTCTCCGTCACGTGGCGTGCCAAGCCACCACCTCTGGAGAAGAAAGACAGCAGACAGCAAGAGAGGAGGTGAAATAGCGCTCCTCTCCGTCACGTGGCGTGCCAAGCCACCACCTCTGGAGAAGCAAGAGAGGAGGTGAAATAGCGCTCCTCTCCGTCACGTGGCGTGCCAAGCCACCACCTCTGGAGAAGGAAGAGAGGAGGTGAAATAGCGCTCCTCTCCGTCACGTGGCGTGCCAAGCCACCACCTCTGGAGAAGCAAGAGAGGAGGTGAAATAGCGCTCCTCTCCGTCACGTGGCGTGCCAAGCCACCACCTCTGGAGAAGCAAGAGAGGAGGTGAAATAGCGCTCCTCTCCGTCACGTGGCGTGCCAAGCCACCACCTCTGGAGAAGGAAGAGAGGAGGTGAAATAGCGCTCCTCTCCGTCACGTGGAGTGCCAAGCCACCACCTCTGGAGAAGCAAGAGAGGAGGTGAAATAGCGCTCCTCTCCGTCACGTTGCGTGCCAAGCCACCACCTCTGGAGAAGAAAGACAGCAGACAGCAAGAGAGGAGGTGAAATAGCGCTCTTCTCCGTCACATGGCGTGCAAAGCCACCACCTCTGGAGAAGCAAGAGAGGAGGTGAAATAGCGCTCCTCTCCGTCACGTGGAGTGCCAAGCCACCACCTCTGGAGAAGCAAGAGAGGAGGTGAAATAGCGCTCCTCTCCGTCACGTTGCGTGCCAAGCCACCACCTCTGGAGAAGAAAGACAGCAGACAGCAAGAGAGGAGGTGAAATAGCGCTCCTCTCCGTCACGTGGCGTGCCAAGCCACCACCTCTGGAGAAGAAAGACAGCAGACAGCAAGAGAGGAGGTGAAACAGCGCTCCTCTCCGTCACGTGGCGTGCCAAGCCACCACCTCTGGAGAAGCAAGAGAGGAGGTGAAATAGCGCTCCTCTCCGTCACGTGGCGTGCCAAGCCACCACCTCTGGAGAAGAAAGACAGCAGACAGCAAGAGAGGAGGTGAAATAGTGCTCCTCTCCATCACTTGGCGTGCCAAGCCACCACCTCTGGAGAAGCAAGAGAGGAGGTGAAATAGTTCTCCTCTCCGTCACGTGGCGTGCCAAGCCACCACCTCTGGAGAAGAAAGACAGCAGACAGCAAGAGAGGAGGTGAAATAACGCTCCTCTGTTAGGTAAATTTGTACTTTATGTTTATTATTAGTACTTGATATAATGGGAATTAACATTTTGTAAGTTATCGTTGTTTCATGCATGTCTATTATAACCACTGTTCACTGTTTCACATCTGCAAGGGCACGAGTCTTTGTATTATTGAAACTGTACCACTCTGAGACTCTTCAAGGTCTCTGGCCTCTGGGCCGGGGGACATCCTATCTGAGACTCCTGCTTCAACTGTGTGAACCATATAGAAGTGTAACCACTAACACACACACACACACACACACACACACACACACACACACACACACACACACACACACACACACACACACACACACACACACACACACACACACACACACACACACACACACACACAGGCCAGTGTTAACCTGCTTTGTCTGTGTATGAAAATGTAACCGCCTACTCTAACTTTGAATAAAACGGGGCAGAGAAATGAAGATCGGGGCAGATCGGTGAACTTCAGCTCCTGAGGTGAATTCATTTCTCGGTCCTTGTACAAGCTGACTTATTGTTTTGACTCTTTATTGCTCTCGATAAACGGGGTTGTCTCTCTTTTCATTCTTGCAGGTTTTGTTCCCAACACCTCTCCGTCACGTGGCGTGCCAAGTCACCACCTCTGGAGAAGAAAGACAGCAGACAGCAAGAGAGGAGGTGAAATAGTGCTCTCTCCGTCACGTGGCGTGCCAAGTCACCACCTCTGGAGAAGAAAGACAGCAGACAGCAAGAGAGGAGGTGAAATAGCGCTCCTCTCCGTCACGTGGCGTGCCAAGCCACCACCTCTGGAGAAGAAAGATTGCAGACAGCAAGAGAGGAGGTGAAATAGCGCTCCTCTCCGTCACGTGGCGTGCCAAGCCACCACCTCTGGAGAAGAAAGACAGCAGACAGCAAGAGAGGAGGTGAAAGCGCTCCTCTCCGTCAAGTGGCGTGCCAAGCCACCACCTCTGGAGAAGCAAGAGAGGAGGTGAAATAGCGCTCCTCTCTGTCACGTGGCGTGCCAAGCCACCACCTCTGGAGAAGAAAGACAGCAGACAGCAAGAGAGGAGGTGAAATAGCGCTCCTCTCCGTCACGTGGCGTGCCAAGCCACCACCTCTGGAGAAGCAAGAGAGGAGGTGAAATAGCGCTCCTCTCCGTCACGTGGCGTGCCAAGCCACCACCTCTGGAGAAGAAAGACAGCAGACAGCAAGAGAGGAGGTGAAATAGCGCTCCTCTCCGTCACGTGGCGTGCCAAGCCACCACCTCTGGAGAAGCAAGAGAGGAGGTGAAATAGCGCTCCTCTCCGTCACGTGGCGTGCCAAGCCACCACCTCTGGAGAAGAAAGACAGCAGACAGCAAGAGAGGAGGTGAAATAGCGCTCCTCTGTTAGTTAAATTTGTACTTTATGTTTATTATTAGTACTTGATATAATGGGAATTAACATTTTGTAAGTTATCGTTGTTTCATGCATGTCTATTATAACCACTGTTCACTGTTTCACACCTGCAAGGGCACGAGTCTTTGTATTATTGAAACTGTACCACTCTGAGACTCTTCAAGGTCTCTGGCCTCTGGGCCGGGGGACATCTTATCTGAGACTCCTGCTTCAACTGTGTGAACCATATAGAAGTGTAACCACTCACACACACACACACACACACACACACACACACACACACACACACACACACACACACACACACACACACACACACACACACACACACACACACACACACACACACAGGCCAGTGTTAACCTGCTTTGTCTGTGTATGAAAATGTAACCGCCTACTCTAACTTTGAATAAAACGGGGCAGAGAAATGAAGATCGGGGCAGATCGGTGAACTTCAGCTCCTGAGGTGAATTCATTTCTCTGTCCTTGTACAAGCTGACTTATTGTTTTGACTCTTTATTGCTCTCGATACTGGGGTTGTCTTTATTTTCATTCTTGCAGGTTTTGTACCTAACACCTCTCCGTCACGTGGCGTGCCAAGTCACCACCTCTGGAGAAGAAAGACAGCAGACAGCAAGAGAGGAGGTGAAATAGCGCTCCTCTCCGTCACGTGGCGTGCCAAGCCACCACCTCTGGAGAAGCAAGAGAGGAGGTGAAATAGCGCTCCTCTCCGTCACGTGGCGTGCCAAGCCACCACCTCTGGAGAAGAAAGACAGCAGACAGCAAGAGAGGAGGTGAAATAACGCTCCTCTGTTAGGTAAATTTGTACTTTATGTTTATTATTAGTACTTGATATAATGGGAATTAACATTTTGTAAGTTATCGTTGTTTCATGCATGTCTATTATAACCACTGTTCACTGTTTCACATCTGCAAGGGCACGAGTCTTTGTATTATTGAAACTGTACCACTCTGAGACTCTTCAAGGTCTCTGGCCTCTGGGCCGGGGGACATCTTATCTGAGACTCCTGCTTCAACTGTGTGAACCATATAGAAGTGTAACCACTCACACACACACACACACACACACACACACACACACACACACACACACACACACACACACACACACACACACACACACACACACACACACACACACACACACACACAGGCCAGTGTTAACCTGCTTTGTCTGTGTATGAAAATGTAACCGCCTACTCTAACTTTGAATAAAACGGGGCAGAGAAATGAAGATCGGGGCAGATCGGTGAACTTCAGCTCCTGAGGTGAATTCATTTCTCGGTCCTTGTACAAGCTGACTTATTGTTTTGACTCTTTATTGCTCTCGATAAACGGGGTTGTCTCTCTTTTCATTCTTGCAGGTTTTGTTCCCAACACCTCTCCGTCACGTGGCGTGCCAAGTCACCACCTCTGGAGAAGAAAGACAGCAGACAGCAAGAGAGGAGGTGAAATAGTGCTCTCTCCGTCACGTGGCGTGCCAAGTCACCACCTCTGGAGAAGAAAGACAGCAGACAGCAAGAGAGGAGGTGAAATAGCGCTCCTCTCCGTCACGTGGCGTGCCAAGCCACCACCTCTGGAGAAGAAAGACAGCAGACAGCAAGAGAGGAGGTGAAATAGTGCTCCTCTCCGTCACGTGGCGTGCCAAGCCACCACCTCTGGAGAAGAAAGACAGCAGACAGCAAGAGAGGAGGTGAAATAGCGCTCCTCTCCGTCACGTGGCGTGCCAAGCCACCACCTCTGGAGAAGCAAGAGAGGAGGTGAAATAGCACTCCTCTCCGTCACGTGGCGTGCCAAGCCACCACCTCTGGAGAAGAAAGACAGCAGACAGCAAGAGAGGAGGTGAAATAGCGCTCCTCTCCGTCACGTGGCGTGCCAAGCCACCAACTCTGGAGAAGAAAGAGAGGAGGTGAAATAGTGCTCCTCTCCGTCACGTGGCGTGCCAAGCCACCACCTCTGGAGAAGAAAGACAGCAGACAGCAAGAGAGGAGGTGAAATAGCGCTCCTCTCCGTCACGTGGCGTGCCAAGCCACCACCTCTGGAGAAGAAAGAGAGGAGGTGAAATAGCGCTCCTCTCCGTCACGTGGCGTGCCAAGTCACCACCTCTGGAGAAGAAAGACAGCAGACAGCAAGAGAGGAGGTGAAATAGCGCTCCTCTCCGTCACGTGGCGTGCCAAGCCACCACCTCTGGAGAAGCAAGAGAGGAGGTGAAATAGCGCTCCTCTCCGTCACGTGGCGTGCCAAGCCACCACCTCTGGAGAAGAAAGACAGCAGACAGCAAGAGAGGAGGTGAAATAGTGCTCCTCTCCGTCACGTGGCGTGCCAAGCCACCACCTCTGGAGAAGAAAGACAGCAGACAGCAAGAGAGGAGGTGAAATAGCGCTCCTCTCCGTCACGTGGCGTGCCAAGCCACCACCTCTGGAGAAGCAAGAGAGGAGGTGAAATAGCACTCCTCTCCGTCACGTGGCGTGCCAAGCCACCACCTCTGGAGAAGAAAGACAGCAGACAGCAAGAGACGAGGTGAAATAGCGCTCCTCTCCGTCACGTGGCGTGCCAAGCCACCACCTCTGGAGAAGAAAGAGAGGAGGTGAAATAGCGCTCCTCTCCGTCACGTGGCGTGCCAAGCCACCACCTCTGGAGAAGAAAGACAGCAGACAGCAAGAGAGGAGGTGAAATAGCGCTCCTCTCCGTCACGTGGCGTGCCAAGCCACCACCTCTGGAGAAGAAAGAGAGGAGGTGAAATAGCGCTCCTCTCCGTCACGTGGCGTGCCAAGTCACCACCTCTGGAGAAGAAAGACAGCAGACAGCAAGAGAGGAGGTGAAATAGCGCTCCTCTCCGTCACGTGGCGTGCCAAGCCACCACCTCTGGAGAAGAAAGAGAGGAGGTGAAATAGCGCCCCTCTCCGTCACGTGGCGTGCCAAGCCACCACCTCTGGAGAAGAAAGACAGCAGACAGCAAGAGAGGAGGTGAAATAGCGCTCCTCCCCGTCACGTGGCGTGCCAAGCCACCACCTCTGGAGAAGCAAGAGAGGAGGTGAAATAGCGCTCCTCTCCGTCACGTGACGTGCCAAGCCACCACCTCTGGAGAAGCAAGAGAGGAGGTGAAATAGCGCTCCTCTCCGTCACGTGGCGTGCCAAGCCACCACCTCTGGAGAAGAAAGACAGCAGACAGCAAGAGAGGAGGTGAAATAGTGCTCCTCTTCGTCACGTGGCGTGCCAAGCCACCACCTCTGGAGAAGAAAGACAGCAGACAGCAAGAGAGGAGGTGAAATAGCACTCCTCTCCGTCACGTGGCGTGCCAAGCCACCACCTCTGGAGAAGCAAGAGAGGAGGTGAAATAGCGCTCCTCTCCGTCACGTGGCGTGCCAAGCCACCACCTCTGGAGAAGGAAGAGAGGAGGTGAAATAGCGCTCCTCTCCGACACGTGGCGTGCCAAGCCACCACCTCTGGAGAAGCAAGAGAGGAGGTGAAATTGCGCTCCTCTCCGTCACGTTTCATTCCAAGCCACCACCTCTGGAGAAGAAAGACAGCAGACAGCAAGAGAGGAGGTGAAATAGCGCTCCTCTCCGTCACGTGGCGTGCCAAGCCACCACCTCTGGAGAAGGAAGAGAGGAGGTGAAATAGCGCTCCTCTCCGTCACGTGGCGTGCCAAGCCACCACCTCTGGAGAAGCAATACAGCAGACAGCAAGAGAGGAGGTGAAATAGCGCTCCTCTCCGTCACGTGGCATGCCAAGTCACCACCTCTGGAGAAGAAAGACAGCAGACAGCAAGAGAGGAGGTGAAATAGCGCTCCTCTCCGTCACGTGGCGTGCCAAGCCACCACCTCTGGAGAAGCAAGAGAGGAGGTGAAATAGCGCTCCTCTCCGTCACGTGGCGTGCCAAGCCACCACCTCTGGAGAAGCAAGAGAGGAGGTGAAATTGCGCTCCTCTCCGTCACGTGGCGTGCCAAGCCACCACCTCTGGAGAAGCAAGACAGCAGACAGCAAGAGAGGAGGTGAAATAGCTCTCCTCTCCGTCACGTGGCATGCCAAGTCACCACCTCTGGAGAAGAAAGACAGCAGACAGCAAGAGAGGAGGTGAAATAGCGCTCCTCTCCGTCACGTGGCGTGCCAAGCCACCACCTCTGGAGAAGCAAGAGAGGAGGTGAAATAGCGCTCCTCTCCGTCACGTGGCGTGCCAAGCCACCACCTCTGGAGAAGCAAGAGAGGAGGTGAAATTGCGCCCCTCTCCGTCACGTTGCAGTCCAAGCCACCACCTCTGGAGAAGAAAGACAGCAGACAGCAAGAGAGGAGGTGAAA
Source organism: Blennius ocellaris (assembly GCF_963422515.1). Lineage (NCBI taxonomy): Eukaryota > Metazoa > Chordata > Actinopteri > Blenniiformes > Blenniidae > Blennius > Blennius ocellaris. The sequence goes on from NW_027662193.1 coordinate 119,283, forward strand.
TAGCGCTCCTCTCCGTCACGTGGCGTACCAAGCCACCACCTCTGGAGAAGCAAGAGAGGAGGTGAAATTGCGCTCCTCTCCGTCACGTTGCATTCCAAGTCACCACCTCTGGAGAAGAAAGACAGCAGACAGCAAGAGAGGAGGTGAAATAACGCTCCTCTGTTAGGTAAATTTGTACTTTATGTTTATTCTTAGTACTTGATATAATGGGAATTAATATTTTGTAAGTTATCGTTGTTTCATGCATGTCTATTATAACCACTGTTCACTGTTTCACACCTGCAAGGGCACGAGTCTTTGTATTATTGAAACTGTACCACTCTGAGACTCTTCAAGGTCTCTGGCCTCTGGGCCGGGGGACATCTTATCTGAGACTCCTGCTTCAACTGTGTGAACCATATAGAAGTGTAACCACTCACACATACACACACACACACACACACACACACACACACACACACACACACACACACACACACACACACACACACACACACACACACACACACACACACACACACACACAAACACACACACACACACACACACACACACACACACACACACACACACACACACACAGGCCAGTGTTAACCTGCTTTGTCTGTGTATGAAAATGTAACCGCCTACTCTAACTTTGAATAAAACGGGGCAGAGAAATGAAGATCGGGGCAGATCGGTGAACTTCAGCTCCTGAGGTGAATTCATTTCTCGGTCCTTGTACAAGCTGACTTATTGTTTTGACTCTTTATTGCTCTCGATAAACGGGGTTGTCTCTCTTTTCATTCTTGCAGGTTTTGTTCCCAACACCTCTCCGTCACGTGGCGTGCCAAGCCACCACCTCTGTAGAAGAAAGACAGCAGACAGCAAGAGAGGAGGTGAAATAGCGCTCCTCTCCGTCACGTGGCGTGCCAAGCCACCACCTCTGGAGAAGCAAGAGAGGAGGTGAAATAGCGCTCCTCTCCGTCACGTGGCGTGCCAAGCCACCACCTCTGGATAAGAAAGACAGCAGACAGCAAGAGAGGAGGTGAAAGCGCTCCTCTCCGTCAAGTGGCGTGCCAAGTCACCACCTCTGGAGAAGAAAGACAGCAGACAGCAAGAGAGGAGGTGAAATAGCGCTCCTCCCCGTCACGTGGCGTGCCAAGCCACCACCTCTGGAGAAGCAAGAGAGGAGGTGAAATAGCGCCCCTCTCCGTCACGTGGCGTGCCAAGCCACCACCCCTGGAGAAGGAAGAGAGGAGGTGAAATAGCGCTCCTCTCCGTCACGTGGCGTGCCAAGCCACCACCTCTGGAGAAGCAAGAGAGGAGGTGAAATAGCGCTCCTCTCCGTCACGTGGCGTGCCAAGCCACCACCTCTGGAGAAGGAAGAGAGGAGGTGAAATAGCGCTCCTCTCCGACACGTGGCGTGCCAAGCCACCACCTCTGGAGAAGCAAGAGAGGAGGTGAAATTGCGCTCCTCTCCGTCACGTTGCATTCCAAGCCACCACCTCTGGAGAAGAAAGACAGCAGACAGCAAGAGAGGAGGTGAAATAGCGCTCCTCTCCGTCACGTGGCGTGCCAAGCCACCACCTCTGGAGAAGAAAGACAGCAGACAGCAAGAGAGGAGGTGAAATAGTGCTCCTCTCCGTCACGTGGCGTGCCAAGCCACCACCTCTGGAGAAGAAAAACAGCAGACAGCAAGAGAGGAGGTGAAATAGCGCTCCTCTCCGTCACGTGGCGTGCCAAGCCACCACCTCTGGAGAAGAAAGAGAGGAGGTGAAATAGCGCTCCTCTCCGTCACGTGGCGTGCCAAGCCACCACCTCTGGAGAAGAAAGACAGCAGACAGCAAGAGAGGAGGTGAAATAGCGCTCCTCTCCGTCACGTGGCGTGCCAAGCCACCACCTCTGGAGAAGAAAGAGAGGAGGTGAAATAGCGCTCCTCTCCGTCACGTGGCGTGCCAAGCCACCACCTCTGGAGAAGAAAGACAGCAGACAGCAAGAGAGGAGGTGAAATGGCGCTCCTCTCCGTCACGTGGCGTGCCAAGCCACCACCTCTGGAGAAGCAAGAGAGGAGGTGAAATAGCGCTCCTCTCCGTCACGTGGCGTGCCAAGCCACCACCTCTGGATAAGAAAGACAGCAGACAGCAAGAGAGGAGGTGAAAGCGCTCCTCTCCGTCAAGTGGCGTGCCAAGTCACCACCTCTGGAGAAGAAAGACAGCAGACAGCAAGAGAGGAGGTGAAATAGCGCTCCTCCCCGTCACGTGGCGTGCCAAGCCACCACCTCTGGAGAAGCAAGAGAGGAGGTGAAATAGCGCTCCTCTCCGTCACGTGGCGTGCCAAGCCACCACCTCTGGAGAAGGAAGAGAGGAGGTGAAATAGCGCTCCTCTCCGTCACGTGGCGTGCCAAGCCACCACCTCTGGAGAAGCAAGAGAGGAGGTGAAATAGCGCTCCTCTCCGTCACGTGGCGTGCCAAGCCACCACCTCTGGAGAAGGAAGAGAGGAGGTGAAATAGCGCTCCTCTCCGACACGTGGCGTGCCAAGCCACCACCTCTGGAGAAGCAAGAGAGGAGGTGAAATTGCGCTCCTCTCCGTCACGTTGCATTCCAAGCCACCACCTCTGGAGAAGAAAGACAGCAGACAGCAAGAGAGGAGGTGAAATAGCGCTCCTCTCCGTCACGTGGCGTGCCAAGCCACCACCTCTGGAGAAGGAAGAGAGGAGGTGAAATAGCGCTCCTCTCCGTCACGTGGCGTGCCAAGCCACCACCTCTGGAGAAGAAAGACAGCAGACAGCAAGAGAGGAGGTGAAATACCGCTCCTCTCCGTCACGTGGCGTGCCAAGCCACCACGTCTGGAGAAGAAAGAGAGGAGGTGAAATAGCGCTCCTCTCCATCACGTGGCGTGCCAAGCCACCACCTCTGCAGAAGCAAGAGAGGAGGTGAAATAGCGCTCCTCTCCGTCACGTGGCGTGCCAAGCCACCACGTCTGGAGAAGAAAGAGAGGAGGTGAAATAGCGCTCCTCTCAATCACGTGGCGTGCCAAGCCACCACCTCTGGAGAAGAAAGACAGCAAGAGAGGAGGTGAAATAGCGCTCCTCTCCGTCAAGTGGCGTGCCAAGCCACCACCTCTGGAGAAGCAAGAGAGGAGGTGAAATAGCGCTCCTCTCCATCACATGGCGTGCCAAGCCAACACCTCTGGAGAAGAAAGACAGCAGACAGCAAGAGAGGAGGTGAAATAGCGCTCCTCTCCGTCAAGTGGCGTGCCAAGCCACCACCTCTGGAGAAGCAAGAGAGGAGGTGAAATAGCGCTCCTCTCCATCACGTGGCGTGCCAAGCCACCACCTCTGGAGAAGAAAGACAGCAGACAGCAAGAGAGGAGGTGAAACAGCGCTCCTCTCCGTCAAGTGGCGTGCCAAGCCACCACCTCTGGAGAAGCAAGAGAGGAGGTGAAATAGCGCTCCTCTCCGTCACGTGGCGTGCCAAGCCACCACCTCTGGAGAAGAAAGACAGCAGACAGCAAGAGAGGAGGTGAAATAGCGCTCCTCTCCGTCACGTGGCGTGCCAAGCCACTACCTCTGGAGAAGAAAGACAGCAGACAGCAAGAGAGGAGGTGAAATAGCGCTCCTCTCCGTCACGTGGCGTGCCAAGCCACCACCTCTGGAGAAGCAAGAGAGGACGTGAAATAGCGCTCCTCTCCGTCACGTGGCGTGCCAAGCCACCACCTCTGGAGAAGAAAGACAGCAGACAGCAAGAGAGGAGGTGAAATAGCGCTCCTCTGTTAGGTAAATTTGTACTTTATGTTTATTATTAGTACTTGATATAATGGGAATTAACATTTTGTAAGTTATCGTTGTTTCATGCATGTCTATTATAACCACTGTTCACTGTTTCACACCTGCAAGGGCACGAGTCTTTGTATTATTGAAACTGTACCACTCTGAGACTCTTCAAGGTCTCTGGCCTCTGGGCCGGGGGACATCTTATCTGAGACTCCTGCTTCAACTGTGTGAACCATATAGAAGTGTAACCACTCACACACACACACACACACACACACACACAGGCCAGTGTTAACCTGCTTTGTCTGTGTATGAAAATGTAACCGCCTACTCTAACTTTGAATAAAACGGGGCAGAGAAATGAAGATCGGGGCAGATCGGTGAACTTCAGCTCCTGAGGTGAATTCATTTCTCGGTCCTTGTACAAGCTGACTTATTGTTTTGACTCTTTATTGCTCTCGATAAACGGGGTTGTCTCTCTTTTCATTCTTGCAGGTTTTGTTCCCAACACCTCTCCGTCACGTGGCGTGCCAAGCCACCACCTCTGTAGAAGAAAGACAGCAGACAGCAAGAGAGGAGGTGAAATAGCGCTCCTCTCCGTCACGTGGCGTGCCAAGCCACCACCTCTGGAGAAGCAAGAGAGGAGGTGAAATAGCGCTCCTCTCCGTCACGTGGCGTGCCAAGCCACCACCTCTGGAGAAGGAAGAGAGGAGGTGAAATAGCGCTCCTCTCCGTCACGTGGCGTGCCAAGCCACCACCTCTGGAGAAGCAAGAGAGGAGGTGAAATAGCGCTCCTCTCCGTCACGTGGCGTGCCAAGCCACCACCTCTGGAGAAGCAAGAGAGGAGGTGAAATAGCGCTCCTCTCCGTCACGTGGCGTGCCAAGCCACCACCTCTGGAGAAGGAAGAGAGGAGGTGAAATAGCGCTCCTCTCCGACACGTGGCGTGCCAAGCCACCACCTCTGGAGAAGCAAGAGAGGAGGTGAAATTGCGCTCCTCTCCGTCACGTTGCATTCCAAGCCACCACCTCTGGAGAAGAAAGACAGCAGACAGCAAGAGAGGAGGTGAAATAGCGCTCCTCTCCGTCACGTGGCGTGCCAAGCCACCACCTCTGGAGAAGGAAGAGAGGAGGTGAAATAGCGCTCCTCTCCGTCACGTGGCGTGCCAAGCCACCACCTCTGGAGAAGAAAGACAGCAGACAGCAAGAGAGGAGGTGAAATACCGCTCCTCTCCGTCACGTGGCGTGCCAAGCCACCACGTCTGGAGAAGAAAGAGAGGAGGTGAAATAGCGCTCCTCTCCATCACGTGGCGTGCCAAGCCACCACCTCTGCAGAAGCAAGAGAGGAGGTGAAATAGCGCTCCTCTCCGTCACGTGGCGTGCCAAGCCACCACGTCTGGAGAAGAAAGAGAGGAGGTGAAATAGCGCTCCTCTCAATCACGTGGCGTGCCAAGCCACCACCTCTGGAGAAGAAAGACAGCAAGAGAGGAGGTGAAATAGCGCTCCTCTCCGTCAAGTGGCGTGCCAAGCCACCACCTCTGGAGAAGCAAGAGAGGAGGTGAAATAGCGCTCCTCTCCATCACATGGCGTGCCAAGCCAACACCTCTGGAGAAGAAAGACAGCAGACAGCAAGAGAGGAGGTGAAATAGCGCTCCTCTCCGTCAAGTGGCGTGCCAAGCCACCACCTCTGGAGAAGCAAGAGAGGAGGTGAAATAGCGCTCCTCTCCATCACGTGGCGTGCCAAGCCACCACCTCTGGAGAAGAAAGACAGCAGACAGCAAGAGAGGAGGTGAAACAGCGCTCCTCTCCGTCAAGTGGCGTGCCAAGCCACCACCTCTGGAGAAGCAAGAGAGGAGGTGAAATAGCGCTCCTCTCCGTCACGTGGCGTGCCAAGCCACCACCTCTGGAGAAGAAAGACAGCAGACAGCAAGAGAGGAGGTGAAATAGCGCTCCTCTCCGTCACGTG